>NW_006917093.1:5966795-5986228 GCF_000516985.1 Pestalotiopsis fici W106-1 | reverse complement strand
CCCCCCCCCCCCCCCCCCCCCTTTCGGGTTGGGATTTGCTACTGGCAATTGCTAAATGCGACACTCTTCCCGCGTCTATGCTATGATTTTCGGTTCCCCCGCATCAATTTTCGTGCGTACCAAGGTACTGACCAAGCTGACAAGCCAACAAAGCTGACTGCTAATCTGGGTGGAATCCTCGCATACTCGTACCTGTGACGACGGGTCTATCGATCTGCCCGAGGTGCCCTAGTGTGTGCCTGTATAATGCATACAGCTTGGCTGTCAAGTGAAATATACGTCGTGTACCTGCCCAAGTTCAGTACTGTCACCATGTAATCAACCAGTAACATTTAGTACACCATAACCAAGAAAATCCGATGTACCTTACATAGGTGTCTCGCCTATACGCTTGTACCTACACTGCCTCTGGAACGGATGGCAGACAACAAGTTTTCCGGAAAGTCTCTTTGATCCCAAGATCCCGGGCCTGAACCTGGCATATATATATATAGTAAGTACATAGTGTCTTCAATCTAATGTAAGGTACGTAATCTTTACATTCTTTACATTACATACCCTAAGCAGCAGCCGTCGTAGTGTGCAATTAGGCTCGACATATGAAGCCATCCGGTAAAAGCACAGATAATTGCATCTAGTAGGCGGGATTATTAGTTCCTGGGAAAGGTTGAGGAATGTGAGCGATATCATTGAATGGCTAAAGTACGAAAGTCACAACAATGCCTAACAAGGTATTGATTATTGTGGTTCTTGTAAATCAGGTGTTCTTATATGAAAGCTTAACGACCTTGAATCTTTGGGCACTAAACGATTAAGAACATGTGTAATCAAATCCGTAGTGTAACTTGATTTGCGCCAGGTGATTGTTGGGGAGTTGATTTTATTTTTGTTTTCCCTTATTGTGCCTACGTACTAACGATGGACGGTTCTTAGTTGCTGCACGGTATATGCTATTTGATTCGCCCGTACAGACTTCAATGGTCCTGCTACAAGGTACATGGTTACCTAAGCTACTACAAAGCACTTGGATATTTATATTGTACCTACATACACAAACCCGTCTAATCTTCAACCACCTGTGGTCGCTCCCCGCAGAAATAACCACGTCTACAGCTTACCAGTCAAAGTATTGTGCTGGTGGTAAATCTCATTCTCCACGAGGGAAAGCCAAGCTGCCTATTCCCGGCATACCACAACCACCTCCAGCCATAATGGCCGATGGGCAGAACAGCGCCAAGAGGTCCAACTCTCGCACGCGCTCTGTTTCGCGACCGACGACGCCTCTTCGACCCTCGTCCCGTTCCTCCTTTCGCGAGTCTGCACAGCGCTCAGTCGGCGGAGGCGAACCGTTTCCTCTAAACACGTTCGAACCCGCTTTTGCAGAGCTGTCCGACGCCGTGGCCGACCTCGAGGCCAACATGATGCACTTCCAGCTCATGCACGAAAGCCTGGCCCGCTTCAGCGAAAGCTTTGCCAGCTTCTTGTATGGACTGAATATGAATGCCTTCTGCGTCGACTTTCCAGAGGTACGCCCACGGGAAGGAGTCTTTCCTTTACGCACAAAATAGATGCTCGGAACATGGCGACTGACAGAGAATCACGATACAGGGGCCGATAGGCGAATCTTTTCGACGGGCCAAGATTAACGAGGAACACCCGGAGCCTGCAGGTATGCATGTTCGCACATTATTTATTGACTACTCATTAACTGTTTCCCTTCCCAGTAGGTCGGTCGCGTAGTACTGAGCGCGGCGAGCCAGACAGTGAAACTACATTTATGTAAGCCGTCTCAGCTGCCTCGCATTGCCATCAATTTTGTCCTAGTCACTAAATTTGGATCGTGTACAGGACCACGGACACTTCATTCGTCGAGAACCCCCCTCCCACCTCCTCTAAAATGACGCCAAAGAAGTTCACGACGTCCTCCGAGACACGACAATCTCGCCTGCCCTCAGGCTCACGTGGTGGTATTCAACGCCGCACAGGTGCTGGGCGCGGTCGTCCAAGTGGTCTTGTTCGACCTAGGGCACGCGGTCTTCGATGAGTGCTGGTCAATAACTCCTCCAATCAAAATGGTAGACGGCCTATCTCGTCAGCCTGGTATTGAGCCCCATGATCTATTTGATTGTGGGTCATTTCTGTGCAAAGCCGCCCCTCGGTAGTCCCTCAGATACATTGGTCGCAAGGAAATTTTCATTGCATAGGACTCGAATTCATCACTGGAGGGTAGTCCATTGAGAGAGGAGCGGGCACAGAACAAAGCTGGAGTGATAACCTCTCTGCGTAGTTGTATGGGACGAATCGCATGGTTGCAGAAGTCAAGGACAAATATTGGGCAAATGAGGCTCGTTATGATATTTCGGATTCGAGAGCGTGGGTATCATGTGGTCATGACCACTTCATTGCCGTTTGAGTGGCCAGTCTGGACAGGGCCAACGTTGTCGGTCGTCAAGCCGATAGCTGCTTCGGCTTCCTTCTGCGTGTAGGGCTCTTCCTTGAGTTGTTTCACTCTGAAAAAGAAACGTGTCAGCCATTATGGCAGGGTGGACAGCTAAAGAGATAAGATCTGGTGTAGTCGTACCTTCTTCTGTGCGGCTTGCCCTTGCGGTGGAGCACCAAACTGGCCTCGCCTTCGAACCATTTGGCACACTCGGTGCAGTACCACTTGCCTAAGCCAGGCAGATCCTCACTGGGCTTTGTGTCTTTCCATTGGGACAAATGTTTTGGGGAGAGCAGGTCGGCTTTGATCTGGTCGAGGTCTCGCGTCTTGCGACGGGTTTTGGTTAGAGTGCGCTTGTTGCCTACTCCCATTGCGAAGCACCAAAGCTGCCTGAGTACCAATAAAAGATTGTTTTTTTTTTAAAAAATTGAATTGGCTGGGGAAATGTGATCCAAGTGATCCAGAATCGGAATTAGACAGGAGGCAAGCGGTTGTAGATGAGATTAGTTTTGATGCGATGGACTGTGAAGCTGGCAGTGATAAGCAGAAATCTAATCTGTCGTGCCACCAAGAAAATTTTAGTGGGGTTCAGTATCTCTGAGTTCTGTATGGCGTCGGGGGGTATCGATTGCAGCGGGTACTTGGTCCGGCAGCTGGCGGCGTCTGGTGAGCCTCAGTGACGATACGTATCTTTGATATAACAGTAAATGCCTGCACATGTGTGCCCAATGCCCATGCAAATGTGGATGGTTGCGGTAAGGGTACGTATTTGGAGAGTGAAGCCGGAACTTTTTTTTTTCGGCACGTCCCGGCATTTCTTTCGCAACCTTTGTCGTTGGCCGAGGCTGATGAGCTTCACTTGATGCCAGCAAAGCCGACCACTTTTCCTCCTCTCTCGAGCTTTATGATTCGTCAATCAAGACTCCACATCTTGATCTCCAGGTCAGCAAGGTTTTTCATTGCCCCATATAATACCGCATGCGGTACTTTGACGTCGCTGGGGACCCGGGCGTACATGAATTGCCGCAATCTGGGTATGCCACGGAAATGGGGATGCGAAAATTCCTGTCCGCGCAGTTTAGATTGAATTGGTAGCAGGTGGGCAGAGGCAGACTGGTATGTTGTAGCTACATGTATACATTTGCATTGGAAGGTTAATCTATCAGTGGCTACAATTACGACATGTTCACTGTAAGGACTGAGACTATAGAGGCAACAAAAGCAAAATTGCACGTGCAAATGGAACTAGAGTACAGCTTGATACCTATTATGTGATGATACAATCCTGCAATCTACCAACCAACATTACACCATGTAGATAGCAATGAACAGGGCCATTTTGGTGCCGTCTCACGCCTACACCATGTGCTTGCTACGTTATTAGGTGGTAAGAGGTGAGAATGCCAGCTTTGCCATGAGCACAGTGTGGACAAAGTCCGCCAACCTATGGAGGAGGTTTATAAGGTGCAGAAGAATCCTTCATTACCTACCTGCTTACCACCAGCGGTTGGTTTCCTAGATCATTTCTATATACCTATGTAGTCAATACATGTGCCTTGACTTTTCTTTCTTTCTCAATTCATGGTACGTATCTTGCTATCCCTAGTGATTTTGCTGGGTCTTTGAGCTATCTGTGACATAAGAATGGGTACTGTAATTACTGACTAACACGAGACAGTTGTTTCGTCAACAATTACACACTACTTCCACTAAACATTACCTAAGGCAGGAGGCGTCGGGTACACGTACATTATTCACATATTGACATTTTCTATAGACAGTCTTCCCCTCAAGCAATACAAAATCGATATGCAGCATATTCACTTCTAGATGGTAAACTACATACTCAAAATCATAGCACAAAGATCACCTGCGCTAGAATGAATAAATTCATTACACATTCCAAGCATTCAACACTCTCCCCCACACATGCGCGAGGCATAGTCCGTATTGTGCATACCTATTGCCATGCCATGGTTTCCGGCTAGGGGGGTTTGACTTTGCCCTCTGCTGTCTTGCTTAGCACTGTGTCCGAGGCCGAATCCGCACCCGCCAGCAGGAGCTCGGTTTTAGGTATGTGCATAGAATGTTCAGCGAGCGCGTTTTGAGAACACGTCCGGCTACGAAAATGGAAGTGGAGCTTGTCTCTGCGATAGTGTGTTAGATACGGAGGCTCACCTAACCAAGGACTAAAACTCATAAGATACTGCAAATGGAAAGGGAGAAGGGAAAAAGGGTGCATTCAACTAGAATGAAAGAGAATGCACGTATTAAATAACAAATTACACCACTTTTGGAGTATTGAGAGCCATTCTATCTTGTTCACCCCCTCCGCGGTCCCCCGGGGGACAATACCGCTGAGGAGGATCCCCGAACCGAGAGCAGCAACCATGGCGACTCAGCGATCTCCAGAAATTCCAATACCCACGATTTCATTCGCCCACTCTGCCCGCTCATCCGATTCCAGCCAGTCGCTGTAGCCGAAAGCACCTAGGCCGACTGGGGTTGGAGCTCTCTTTAGCGTCATTTCTGATTCCGCCTGCGCCTGCCATCGCCTTTTCACCTGCTCGCGAGCCGCATCAAACTCTCCACCTTTTTCTCTTTCTCTCAGGATAAACATCCATCCACTGGAGTTTGCTTCCTTTTTAATTTTTTTTTCCACCTTCATCCTCCAATGCCCTTGATCTGAGAGTCGGGCTTGTCTCTCCTCGTCGACACTCTCCCCTCTGACCTGCCCACCCCACACACTTGTTTCATACCGGCTACAATCGCCCGTCTGCCTCTCTTGATTCCCCAATACACACGTCCTTGGACCTCCCAAGCTTGTCACCATGTTGGCAACCAGACAGGTCCTGGGCAATGCCACCCGCTCGCGGGTCATGGCCTCCATGGGCCTCCGTCGCTCCATGGCCACTGTTACAGACTCTCCTTTGGACAAGAAGGTATGTTGGACAATGCCTGCTCGCCGCCGCCCCCCTTGCGCGTTGTAGCCGAGGTTGCTGATATTTCCCGCAAAACTATAGGTCAAGCAGAACAACTGGGAAGAAGGCACCTTTGTCAACTACAAGAAGATGTCTGAGAACCTGGCCATCGTTCGCAGCCGTCTCAACCGCCCTCTCACATACGCCGAAAAGATTCTCTACTCGCATCTGGACGACCCGCACGGCCAAGACATTGAGCGTGGTGTCTCCTACTTGAAGCTGCGACCCGATCGTGTTGCTTGCCAGGATGCCACTGCTCAAATGGCCATTCTGCAGTTCATGTCTGCCGGCATGCCCTCTGTTGCTAACCCTACCACTGTTCACTGCGACCACTTGATTGAGGCTCAGGTTGGTGGTGAAAAGGATCTGACTCGTGCCATCGACATCAACAAGGAGGTCTATGACTTCTTGTCTACTGCTTGCGCCAAGTACAACATTGGTTTCTGGAGACCCGGCTCTGGTATTATTCACCAGATTCTCCTCGAGAACTACTGTTTCCCTGGTGGTCTGCTTATCGGAACTGATTCTCACACCGTGAACGGTGGAGGTCTCGGCATGGCAGCCATTGGTGTTGGCGGGTTAGTCATCCCACCCCATTCATAAAACAAGTCCTTTACTGACTTTTCTGAACAGCGCGGACGCCGTCGATGTTATGGCTTCAATTCCGTGGGAACTCAAGGCTCCGAAATACATTGGTGTTCGCCTCACTGGTCAACTCTCTGGTTGGACTGCTCCCAAGGACATTATCAACAAATTGGCTGGTATTCTCACTGTGAAGGGAGGTACTGGAAGCATCGTTGAGTACTTTGGTCCCGGAACGAACACGCTGAGTGCTACAGGCATGGGTACTGTGAGTAAACCACTGTTTTTTGATTTCTGTTCTTCAGTTTCTGCTTCTCTTCTTTTTTTTTTTTTTTTTTTTTTTTTACATACACATTACTTCTCCCCTTTTTCCAGTTTGAAGAGCATAAACCCGAGACTTTCGTTTGGGAATTATGAATACTTGAGATATATGATTTGGCTGGAAACTCCTTCAATCTCTTAAATCTCTTTTTATTTCTGAAAATTCTCTCCACTTCTCAAATCTTTTTTTATCTTTTAAATCTTCTTCTATTTTTTTTAATCTCTTTCTTTTCCTAACAATTCTCTCGATTTCTAACATCCCTCGATTCCTCAAAACTTCTTCCCTTTCTCAAAAATCTTTCTAAAAAAAAAACGTTTAAAATCTCTTTTAAACCCGTTTTTACGCTATCTTTGTCCGAACAAGAAGCTAATATTTTTTACTCAGATTTGCAACATGGGAGCTGAAATCGGTGCCACGACGTCTGTATTCCCCTTCAACGACAGAATGTACGACTACCTCGCTGCCACCAAGAGAAAGGATGTTGGTGATTTCGCAAGAATTTACGCCAAGGAGCTCAAGGAGGACGAGGGCGCCGAGTACGACCAACTCATCGAGATTAACCTTTCCGAGCTCGAGCCTCACATCAACGGACCCTTTACTCCCGATCTGGCCACTCCCATCTCCAAGTTCAGCGAGGCTGTCAAGGCCAACGGCTGGCCTGAGGAGCTCAAGGTCGGTCTGATTGGATCTTGCACTAACTCTTCCTACGAAGATATGTCCCGTGCTGCCTCTATCGCTCGCGACGCTTTGGACCATGGACTGAAGTCCAAGGCAGCTTTCACTGTCACCCCTGGTTCCGAGCAGATCAGAGCCACCATTGCTCGTGACGGACAGCTGCAGACCTTTGAGGAGTTTGGCGGCATGGTCCTCGCCAACGCTTGCGGTCCTTGCATTGGTCAGTGGGATCGCCAAGATGTCAAGAAGGGCACTGCCAACTCCATCATCTCTTCGTACAACCGCAACTTCACTGGTAGAAACGACGGTAACCCTGCCACCCACTCCTTCGTCGCCTCTCCCGACATGGTCGTTGCTTTGTCCATTGCTGGCTCCCTGTCCTTCAACCCCTTGACCGACAAGCTCAAGGACAAGGATGGCAACGAGTTCATGCTCGCCGAGCCGACCGGTGCCGGTCTCCCCGATCGTGGCTACGACCCTGGCAACGACACCTACCAAGCTCCCCCCGCCGACCGCTCCACTGTTCAGGTCCAGGTTTCTCCTACCTCTGACCGTCTTCAAAAGCTTTCTCCTTTCCAGCCTTGGGATGGAAAGGATGCTCTTGACATGCCCATTCTCATCAAGGCTCAGGGCAAGACCACCACTGACCACATCTCGATGGCCGGCCCTTGGTTGAAGTACCGTGGACACTTGGACAACATCTCAAACAACATGCTGATTGGTGCCATCAACGAGGCCAACGGCGAGGCCAACAAGGTCAAGAACGTGACGACTGGGGAGTGGGATGCCGTTCCCGCCACCGCTCGCGACTACAAGGCCAAGGGCATCAAGTGGGTTGTCGTCGGTGACTGGAACTA
Organism: Pestalotiopsis fici W106-1; assembly: GCF_000516985.1. NCBI lineage: Eukaryota > Fungi > Ascomycota > Sordariomycetes > Amphisphaeriales > Sporocadaceae > Pestalotiopsis > Pestalotiopsis fici. Next base: position 5,978,371 of record NW_006917093.1, on the reverse strand, counting down.
CGGAGAGGGTTCTTCCCGAGAGCATGCTGCTCTCGAGCCCCGCCACCTCGGCGGTCTTGCCATCATTACCAAGTCCTTTGCCCGTATCCACGAGACCAACCTGAAGAAGCAGGGTATGCTTCCTCTGACGTTTGCCGACCCCGCCGACTACGACAAGATCAAGCCCGATGATAAGGTAAGCCCAATCATTTCCCAAAAGTCTACATTTCATTAGCTATTCAAAGCCCACGCTAACATGCAAATTACAGGTTGACATTCTTTGCACTGAGCTGGCAGTTGGCAAGCCTATCACCATGAGAGTGCACCCCAAGAACGGTGAGACCTTTGACATCAAGCTCAACCAGACCTTCAACGAGGCCCAGATCGAGTGGTTCAAGAACGGCAGTGCCCTCAACACGATGGCCAAGATGTCGAAGAACTAAAGAGGTGGATGACAGCGATGTTGATGATACCATAAAGAAGAAGACAGACAGCCACCTTGGGGGGAAGATGTTAGATAATAGGGAAAGGTCCCCTTTGCGCTTGCATTGTTGGGGAGGTTTTTCCTTGAATTTTTTGGGGGGGTTACACGGTTTGTTTTTGGTATGGATGTTATGCTTTACGGATGACATTGTATTGCACATGAGTTAGCCCATTGCTTTTTCGTTTATTATGTCATGTACAAAATTGAAATGTCTAAAGATAACACACATGTTCCAATACACTTTGAAGAACTGCCAATTCTGCCATGTGCTGAAAGTCGGCCAGTGTATTGTATGAGTAGACAATACCCTCTCGCATTCTAAAAGTTTATGATGAAATTGTCTCGATTGTTGGCAGAAGCACATTTGTAAGAAGCCTCGCAATGTTGCCTTATCCCTTTGAGCACCGGAAGTGATACCTTTTTGCTCCATATAATTTGAACAGGTCAGCTTTATAGTTTTGGACGGGAAAACTGCTTTTCCTTTGATTCAACCCATACTTCGATGAGATCTAACTGCTTTGCGGGAATCGTGGACCAATTGACGATATGCGATTCAGCGGGGCAAAAAAGTATCGCTTCCGGTGCTCAAAGGGAGAGTATATAGACGCAATACAATGAACGAGTCGTTCCCCTTTCTTATAATATAGCTGGATTGATTATATGTATCTTATAACTTGATAGGTAGGGATTCAAGGATAATAACTTGCATGATGCATATGTAGGTGGATAAGCAATTAGAGGGAAACTGCCAGCTGCCCGGACTGATTACCTATGCCATTACCCAACCTGGGTTAGGACCTTCTTCGGGGAAGGAAAACCCGTTGGCGTGTCATCTTTCTGACCGGGCCCCCAGCAGCGATGGACCAGACGGGACAGGGGTTCAACTTTCAGCATTCGGCCGCAGGTACGGGCACCTATGTCAATATCTACCTACACTACATTACAGCACACGATCGTTGATCTGCCTTTGGACTGCGCTGAACTGTGAGATTCGCTTGGGCCTAGTGTTTTTCCCATCACGCAGAGTCCCGTTCCTTTGCGATCCTCCTCGGTCACGTCCAGTAGGATTCTGTATTCCGCGGCTAAGCAACGCGCTTTGCGACGTCGCTGCGTGCTGATCCCAGAAGCAGAGAGCTCCCCGTCTGCCCCGTCCTACCCACGCACGCCTCGAGTCTACGACAACCCATCCCGGATCCTCGGTTCCCTCCTCGGGACGCTGCGAAACAAGGGAAACCAAAAGTGCGCCTGCTCGAGCGCTAGCTGCAGCAGCAAGATACAATATGCCCAATATTCACGGCTTCAGTACTCTACGGGCACGGTCCTATGTCTTGCGGCTGCCGCTCTTCACGCGCGCAATGATCTTCATCATCGTGGCTCTCCAGTTTGTGGGTTTGCAGACTGTATGGGATCTCAGGCAATGGGGCTCGTTGATCCCAGACCAGATCAGCTTCGGCACCGGTGAGTCAACTTTTCCCATCGCGGGTGGAAGCTGTCCAGACTCGCATTGCAGACCATGCAAAGTATAATCATAAAAGCCAAGGCCAAGAAGCTGACGTGCCTGGCCGAGACAGCATACCGGATAAACACCTTTCCACTTATACACATCAATTTCTTTCACATGCTACTCAATGTGCTGACTTTGATGCCGCTACTTGAGCGATTCGAAAACGAGCACGGGACGCTGACGAGTCTGGCCATGTTCTTTGGGCGTGAGTAATAATCGGGTGGGCCGGACGCATTGGATCAACATTCAGGAGCTGACAATGCACAAGCTTTGACAACGATACCAGCGATCATGTACGTGGTGATAGAAAGGGCGATACTGAGAAGCAATACCGCGGTCATGGGCTCTAGGTATGTCCACAATCGATTCCCACAAGTTGGGGGCTCAACGGCAACAGTCATACTAATTTCCATGTCAAGTTTCTGGGTCTTTTTGCTGCTGAGCATCGAGGCTATCCGAACATACAAGACTAACCCGTTCTTTGTCATTGGACCCTACCATATTCCGACGTGGACCACGCCGCTCGTCATTGAGCTTGTCACTGCAGCACTAATCCCCAGTAGTAGTCTCCTTGGACATCTCTGTGGCATTGCTGTCGGGTACCTCTGTAAGATCATTCTCTAGTTCTTGGGCCACGTTATTCGCGACTGACACGATAGCAACAGTCGGGTTGGGATACCTCAAAGTCTTGGCTCCCCCAGAGAAGGCACTTCGTTGGGTTGAGAGTCGTTTGAATCTGCTTGGCAGACTTCCGCATTACGTGAGCGTTGATCAAAAGACATATGGCCGTTTCGGCGTACTCCCTACGAGTAACAGTGGAAGCTCGACACTGCCAGGCCTGATTGGTAGCACGCAGAGACTTGGACCCTAGGCTGTGGCGGGAAAGTGGTTTGTATATAATTCATCAAGTCTGAGGCGACGCGCGTTTTGTTTGGCATGGCTTCGGCGTTAATTGGCATCATTACGTCTTGGGTATAATACAAATAGCTGGCAGCGTCAATCATCACCATCACCATCACCACCACAATCACCACCACAATCACCAATATCACGATCATCAGCACCATTTGGGTCAACTGGTAGTCTTCAATGACTCATGTAGACCGGGACTGTGATGTTGTGGTTATGCAGCGTAGAAAGAAAAACTCAAGTAAGAAGGGTCTTTGTGTTGTATCCATAAAATTCTTCGCGTTCAACCTGCAAAATCGACTGTTTGCTTCTTCTGGCCAAGCCACGGTTGAAAACTGAACAAGATGCATACATGGACATACTGTACAAATCCATCTTTCATGTAGTATTTCTACTCAGTGTCTGGTAGGTAGCAGAGCAAACCGCACGCATTATGCAATTAACGGTAAATTGGAATTGCCCGATAGGGATGTCATTAGTCTTATACATGCATTTCGACCTCTATGTACCTACCTCAAATACAGAGTACGTACTTGACCCATCTACTTCTGTACATTACCTTAACGGACCTAGGCGAGCTACGTACCTCACTCAAGCTACCAGCATACCTCCTTCCTACACCTCTCTCTTTTTCCTTTTTCCTTTTTTTGTTTTCCCCCTTCCTCCAGAACTCGGGTCTTGAGCTGGAGCGATGCCTCGCCTTCTTTGTAAGTAAAACCGCCGCCTGCCCGTCCACAAGACAATGACGACGCCGTCGCCGACGCCGCCATCCGTTACAACAGATTGGTAGCTGACAATGTCCTGTGTTATAGCCGGGGCGCTGTTCGCCCGCCGCGACCCGCGACTTCTGAAGATTCCCCCGTATCTTTCCTTATTGTGTATCGTGGTCGGCGTCGCGTGGCTTTTTATGCTGCCATTGAACGAGTACTCGCGCCGGACGTACATATCCGAGAACGCCCTTCTTCCTGGCCAAGTGCACACCTACTTTGGCGGAAGCGACCAGAACGTCTTTCGTGCCTATAGACATGAGGTGTCGGCACTGGAGAACAGCACCAATGCCGAGTACGTACCTTGAATCAATGTCTTTCATCTCGACGTTTCAATCTTCCTCGCCACTGCGGAAAGAGACGCTGACGCTCCAGTGATTATATGCAGGGTCAATGACAAGCTCGAGAGTATCTTTAGGGGGATTGGACTCAAGGTCGGACGGCAAAACTATACTTATCACTCCTCTGGCAACACATATTCTGGCGAGAATGTGTACGCCATTCTCCAGGCCCCCAGGGGCGATGCGACCGAGGCCATTGTTCTGGTCGCTGCCTGGAGAAACGTCAAGGGAGAGTTCAACCGCAACGGCTTGGCTCTCGCCCTGGCCTTGACGAGATACTTTAAGCGCTGGTCTTTGTGGTCCAAAGACATCATTCTGGTTGTTCCCCCAGATAGCCGTTCGGGCACCCAGGCCTGGGCTGATGCGTACCACGACGGGCATGACTCCTCCAAAGTTGCCTCCCTGCCAATCAAGTCTGGTGCCCTGCAGGGAGCCGTTGCCATTGATTACCCACAGGAAGGCCGCTTCGAGGGCGTTCACATTGTGTATGATGGCGTCAACGGGCAGCTTCCCAACCTTGATTTGATCAACTCTGTCGTCAACATTGCCAGCGGGCAGATGGGAATGGGCTCAACAATACAAGAGATGTGGCGGCACTCGGACAAGTATCCAGACCGCCTGAAGACAATGCTACGAGGTATGCTCAACCAAGGCCTCGGCCATGCAGCTGGTCCTCACAGTTCCTTTATTCCCTATCACGTCGACGCCATCACGATTCAACCCATTGGCAATGGCTGGCACGACGAGATGGGACTCGGCCGCTTGATTGAGGGTACATTTAGGAGTCTGAACAATCTGCTGGAGCATCTGCACCAAAGCTTTTTCTTCTATCTGCTCATGCACAAGGAGAGGTTTGTGAGTATTGGTACATACCTGCCCTCAGCCATGTTGATTGCAGCCAATTTCACCATTATGGCAATCAACCTTTGGATCAGGAGCGGCCACGTGGAAGACACCCCGATCATGGCAACCAAAGGAACAACTGGGTCAAAGGAAGACGAGCTAGTAACCACCGCGGACAAGCAGGAGGCAGGAACACCAAGTACGACAGCTGCAGAGCGAGATCTTGTTCTCCCGCTCGGATTCGTCGCTGCAGTGCATTTTCTTGGATTTGTACCCCTCTTCATCTTTAGCCACGCGCCAGCAACCGTAAGTCTCTTCTTCTTCTGTTTTCGTGCCCCCCCTCCTCTCTCTCCCCCTAAAATACTGATACCGATCTTGCTCACACAATTAATTAGTTCCTCGAGCCTATCCACCACGGTTTTACCATCTTCACTGTGGCGGCCCCCTTTGTTGCGTCTCACGTCCTCGCGTCGCAGTTCACTCTACGGAAACAGCACTACCAACTACTATCATCGTTCTCGCTCCTCTGCCTCGGCATGTTCCTCTCAGCCTTGGCAACACTAAATTTCTCCCTGGCATTCCTGGTTGGCTTGCTTTCAACTCCTCTGTCCTTTGCTCAGCCCACGCAAAGCCTCGTTATGAGATATGGGTACTCGGCTATCTTGACAGCGTTAAGTCCTGGCGTTGTGGTGACGTCTGCATCCCTTCTCTCCGCTCTTGGATTGGATGTCATATTGCAGGAAGCAGCATTCGGGTGGGACGTTTGGGGCATGTATACACCCTTGGTCATATGGTGCGTGTGGTGGCCAGCTTGGATTGTTGGAACTTTCGTCGTGCTGGGCCGACCAGTCGATGAGAAGCTCAAGAGTGCCTAGGCAATTAGTCAACCATAAGAATGAGTTATCCGCCAGCCAAGCTTTGGTCGCATTAAACCGCAAGAGGCTGAATTCGCATCAGTGTGTTGCATAAACTTGGACGATGGAATAAATCCATGTGCCAATAGGCCTGTGCTGTATGGTATTGATCTTGTTTGTTTATGCCACCATGCTTGGGACACTGATCTAGGTATCTAATTTACAGACCCAAAGCACACTGGGCCGGACTCCTTTTTACTCTCCTGCCGCAAAGTCCGTGCCCAGTGCTCGCTCAAAAAGAGACCAGCCTGAACCATTATCATCATCATAAGTTTCTCTCTCGGTAGGATGAATTTACGGAGCCCAGATATCCTGTCCTGTGGCCTCGATCCAGTTGCCGAGCTTATTCACATTTTCGCCCCACTCACCCAGCCTGGCGCCCATGCTGGCGATCTGAGTCATGTCCAGTACACGCGGCTGCACCCAAGTGAAGTTGACGAGCTTGTCGACCTCATCGATTGTGCCTCTCACCAGACCGAGGCTCAGGGCCTTCATCACCAGGTGCTCGATTTGGTTGGAACGCACCCGGGTGTCGGCAGCAATGGCGTCAAAGGTCATGGCCCGCTGGTGAGGCGGCCGCCGGAAGACAGCCTCGGTTAGTGCTGTCAGGTAGATCTTCTCTCGAATTTCATCCTCATTGTCGGCGAGCAGCTCATTGTTGGATATGTGGCCGGAGAGCTTGTCATAGGCGACGAGGTCTCCACGGTTAAAGGCGAGAAGGAGCTGGCGTAGCCATTCGGCGTCGCCCGCCAAGGCAGCGAGAATGGGATGTTGCAGCAGCTCACCAAAGTTGTAGATGGATTCTGACACCAATGCAGAGATTCCCAACTCAAAAGCAATGCTTTTGCGCTCACCCTCGGACAGCTCCTTGAGGTCGATGCAGGCAAGGTAGAGCAGGGCGTTGCGGTAGTATGAGGCGTAGTCTTTGACGGAGCTGTAGTAGGTGGCATTGGTGCGGTAAAAGGCAGCATGGACCTTGGCCTCGACGCTGTCAAAGGTGTCGAGAATCTTTTCTGCCTTGTCGAGGTCTTGCCTGGCACCTTCCTCGTCTTCTACCCGGAGCTTCATCATGCCGACGGCGATTGTGGCGTAGACGAAGGCGTCTTGTGAGTTTTCATTATCAACCTTCTTGGCAAGGTCTTGCAGGAAAGATAGCCGTTCTTCATCATCTATCGTGGCATTTCAGCAAACGGGTTGGAATAGAATGTAGAAAAGGGCAAAAAGGGTCGCAGCATACCTCTGCATGCCGAGGCGGCCTTGAGGCCTAGATCGACAAGCTTGAGTTGGTTGATCTTGTCGGCAAACTTGGAGATGAAGACCTTGTAGAACTGTAGACGCTGCTTCTGACTGGCTGGGTTCTCAAAGAATTGGACAAGGGAGTCGGTGAGCTGGTGCCATAGCTTCCTCTCCCACAAGTTCTCGAATTGGATGATGAGACCCTGAAGCTCCTCGGGAGCTTCGTCCCGCTGGTCGGCGAGGAAGTCGGAGATGGTGTCGACATTCATGATGCCGGCGTGTGGCAAAGGTGGTTATTATTATGTGATGGGCCCGGCGGCGACGATGGGAAAAGTCACTTTTTTTCCGTGGTTGATTGCTGGCGGATTGGGAGTCGCAGGAGTTGTGCCAATAGCAGAAGTAAGTGTCGCCTTGATTCCGGAAGGAGTGTTGTGATTACGGTAGATGGGTAGCTAAGTACGTATGTGGACTGGAGGCTGAACAGAAGCTCCAGTACAGTGGTGGGTGGGTAGGTACAGGTAGTAGGTACTGCGTTTTAGGGAACATGGCTACCTAGGTACTGTAGCTTCCCCCCAGTCCACCAGGCGTCCATCCCACTGCAAAAGACGCGGCTAGCTGGCAGCCTGACGGTCAAGTGGATCTCCTTCCACGGTGGACTATCCACGTTTAGTGCAAGATATCTGAAGCTAGCTTTGACTGGCTTAGTTGTACGCAAGGGCCAGACTGTACTGCGCAAGCCACAGTGCTTCTCTATCCATCCGCCCAAGCCGCCTGCAACTCCGTACGTGCCTGATTTTATTGTGGCGCGGGTTGCTTTCGGTGGCTTGAGCTCGTCTGAAATCAGCTGTCGGTGATTGGCGGACCGATCGAGGTGGCAGGCAGTCCCGGCGAGTTCAATTCAAGGTGAAGCTCAACGTTGACCCATCTAGCTAAACAGACGCCCAGCATCGATTTGTCGCCAATTCGACCCGGGAATTGGGAGAGGTACTGTCGTTCTTGCATTATTCAAATAGTCGCAAGGATGGCTTCCTTTCCGACCGCCGTGCGGTCAACCAGAAGACTCGCAATCAATCTCACCCAGCGACGCTCCATTGCCGATGTTGTCGTCACCCGTACCGGCAAACCCATTCTGCGGTCGCAGGGCGGACGGTATGTCCTTTGTCTTTCTCTGGCCGCATCCCTGGCCTCTTGTACTGGGCAATTGGCTTTTTACTGACTCGGATCCGGTTTTATAGACACTCACTCGGAGGTATGGCAACTCAAATACGCCCACGATAGGCCCCTCGTCTAACGCCCGAGATCTAGGTCACACCGCGACGGTATTTGGCGCAACTGGCCAATTGGGACGATACATTGTCAACAGACTTGGTAGGAAGATCGCACAGTCTTAGCTCAAATTCGTCTCCTCTAATAACAATCGGATACAGCTCGTCAAGGATGCCAGGTCGTGATTCCGTACCGGGAGGAAATGGCCAAGCGTCATCTCAAGGTGACGGGTGACCTGGGCCGAGTTCACTTTCTCGAATACGATCTATACAACACGGAATCCATCGAGGCCAGCGTTCGCCACTCGGACGTCGTCTACAACTTGATCGGCCGCACCTATCCCACCAAGAACTACAGCCTAGAGGACGTTCACGTACAAGGAACCGAACGTATTGTCGAAGCCGTGGCCAAGTATGATGTCGACCGCTACATCCACGTCTCTTCCTACAACGCCGACCCCAACTCCCCTTCTGAGTTCTTTGCCACAAAGGGACGGGGTGAGCAGGTTGCTAGAAGCATATTCCCCGAGACCACCATTGTCCGACCCGCGCCCATCTTTGGCTTCGAGGACAACCTATTGATCAAGCTGGCCACCCCGGCTAACCTGTTCACCTCGAATAACATGCAGGAGAGGTACTCCCCAGTTCACGTATGTCACTCCATAAAACTTCAACCCCCTCTTTGCGTTTTACGCGCAATGAAACTAATCCCGCCATAGTCAATCGACGTTGGCAAAGCCTTGGAGCTCATGCTCTATGACGATAGCACAGCTGGGCAGACCTTTGAACTGTATGGTCCCACCGAATACTCGACAGAGGAGATCGCCGAACTGGTCGATCGCGAAATCTTCAAGAAGCGGAGGCACATCAACGTTCCCAAGGCCATCTTGAAGCCCGTCGCAGCACTCTTGAACAAGGTGCTTTGGTGGCCCATCCTGAATGCCGAGGATATCGAGAGGGAATTCATTGACCAGCAGATTGACGAGGCCGCCAAGACTTTCAAGGATCTCGACATTACCCCTGGCGACATCAAGGACTTTACATACCACTACCTCCAGGGATACCGAAGCTCGTCATTCTACGACCTGCCCCCGGCAACGGAGAAGGAGAGGAGGGAAGACAGAAAGTACATCCATGTTACGGATGAGTTGTAGATTATCCTTTGCAGGGCCAACGGAAGAGAACTCGTGTGCATTGTACATATACACCTAGACCCGGGATCTCCTTATATCGACATTAGTGAACAGTGATTTTTGACCAAAAGTTTTCTTGAGGCCTTGGGTGCAATTGAATATTATTCAAGAGTAGTGACATTTGGACTTTTATCCCCTTCTTCTTTTTCCGGTCCTTTTTTCTTCTTGTTTTTCTTTCCTTTTTTCTTGTTTTTCTTTCCCTTTTTCTTCTTTTACTTATCCTTCTTCTCTTTTCCGCCTTTCTATTTCCTGCTTCCTGATTAGTTTGCTACCACGGAAAGGAGGCGCTCTTTTGAGGTTTCATTTCTAGTGATAACGTGGATATGTCGGGATACTCTTTGGTAGCCGTATCATTATTAAAGTAGGTTGAAACTGGATAAATTGGTATGGTAACAAAAGTTATATGTACGATAGGGTCGACGCGTCAGCGAGCATACAACCATGACTCGGCTGACGAGAAATCGACATCATACATAACGACTGTTCATGGCCAAGATATCTGTGTTTTTCCGGCATGTGATGCGTCTGACTGCTTGGAGGTTACGGCTTTGTTATGTTTGTTCTTTTGTTTCCATCAGTCGTGTCTTGCAGCTTTGAGATTCCTCGATGTTTTGGAAAAAGAAGCCATCGACACTGCATGTTAATGCTGTGATTAATAGCTATCCAAGGTGTTCCATACATTACTTCTCTTGTGCTGCAAAGCAGTCGTCTATCACAGCAATTATATAAGACGGCAGATTATTTGCAATTTCGCTTTCAAGCACATGGCCTTGGATAAGCAAGCAATAACAGCGATTGTCGTCCTATATTGTAATTTCTTTCAAACTATCTCCTCGCAGTCAATGCCGACTTTATACTCATGCTACTTCCCTCTCCCCTCGACGCCTGGACTATACACAAGCACAGGCCAAGCAATGCGCAGGCTTCCTCATTCGAACACAGTTTGGAGGATACAAATTCGAATATACTATATTTAGGCATATTGGAAAAGTCTTAACAAATTCAACCAAACCCACCCAGTGTCTGGCGCCTTCCTTTGGTATATTTGCGATAATTTCTCCTAGGATTAATGACAACCTCGGATGAAAGAAAAAGGAGAGAAAGAACAAGAGGCAACACAACAAAATTGAATCTATATGCAGCAATCAAAGAAGTATTGTGTATACATATATCTGGACACGCACAAAAGCGTGAATGTGCACAAAAAAATCGACATGTGCAGGATTTGAACCTACGCGACCGAAGCCATGAGATGGCTGAATTGCTCATTGCAGTTCAAGTCTCACCCATTAACCACTCTGGCAACATGCCATGTTTCTTGTTGTTGAAAAGTGGCTCATTATTCGCAATTATGATAGCTTGTGCCGCTACCTGAGGAGTGGGGTGGGGCTGTCACCTAGCTGCACCGAAGATTCGCCGGTGATCAGCCGGTGGGGTTACCTTGTGTGTTTTCCACTCGGTCTCGCCTCCCAAGAGGTCTACTATGTCCTGACCTAATACTGTGCGTTCTTTCATAATATACACCACTGGTTGACTGGAACCCGTACGACTCAATGGCATGAAACGAAAACCAGAGACCTGGCATACCTCCAAGACCCCATCATCTACCACCGGCCCACAGATCCCTGTACATTGACGGTGCCAATCAGGGCTGTGAACTTCTCTGGGGGGATTGTTCCGGCGGGCATAATGTCAGACATTGGAGAGGTCATGGCAGCGGAGCAGTCAATGGAATTATGGTTGCTTCGCGATCCCTTGCAGATCGGGCAGGGGATAGTGTACAAGTCCTCGATGGTATCTGTGGTGACATAATAAGAGGAGATCTTCGCAAGGTAGGTTCGAATAAGCTTGGCTTGAGCATCGAAAAGGGTGATAGTGAGGATTCGAATTCTCTTGCCCGGTGTGTCTTTAGTGGGAAATCCCGCGGTCGACCACACAGCATATGGTCTTGGACATAGAGTTCAAGCGGATTCGTCTATTACATATAGACTCTTGAATGAAATGCTCTTGTAAAGACTCTATAACTTTGGGGCAAAATGCTGCAGCCTCCGCTTTAAATGTTAAATAATAAATTAGTCATTCTTTCGTTTCTTGGGAATATAAAAGGTGATTATATAAAAAAAAGAAAAAGAAAAAGAAAG
>NW_006917093.1:5924382-5966695 GCF_000516985.1 Pestalotiopsis fici W106-1 | reverse complement strand
AGAAAGAAGAAAAAAGAAAGAAGAAAAAAGAAAGAAGAAAAAAGAAAGAGAAAAAAGAGAAAAAGAAGAGAGAAAGAGAAAAGAAAAAAGAGAGAAAAGGAAAAAGGCATATACATAATAAGAAACTATTAAAGAAAGTCAAATCATTAAGTTATCTAATCCTCATAATACATTTGCCCTAGTTACCCATTCCCTTATACTCTGATCTTCTCGAACTCTTGTTCCACCATCTGCATCCAAGTCTTTGGGGTATCATATAAGACATAAAGAGAGTCCAGAATCCTTAGGGGAAAAAATCATGGGCCATACACCATGGTAACCCAATGCGCCAGAAGAATAATATCCAAAGATAACAATTATCATCAAAAAGACAAGCTTTGGGGGTATTCCGATCCGAAAACCAAAACAAGAGTAAACCGTCTAAAAGCGTGCAGAAGTACTGAATGCACCTTGTCGCCCCCTTGAGGATTCCCTGCGCAGAGCCCAGCCCTTGAGAGCCAGCAAAAGCACAACCCAAGCCATTAAAAGGCCGACGAAACCCATCGTAACTGTGTAAAAGAACATGGCATCCAGGTCGTAGTGAATCATACCATCGATAGTGTCACCCGACTATGATTTGGTTAGTCAGAGATTAGTATATACACGCAGGTCGAAAAATCAAGAAGAACTCACGCTTGCGCAGAAGATGATACCGCCAGCAATCAGACCGAATGCAGCGAGCAGCTCTGTAGGTGGTCGGGACGGCATGACCGAGCGGGGTGGGCGGAGATACATCAAGACATAGGTGAAACCGCGGGCGAACGACGCACCCGTAAGCATGTTGCCCCATTGCTTGTGAACCATGCTGGAGATCATGGTCTGCTGTGTGTGCGAGCTCATCATGATTCCAAGGAGCAGGATGACCAATGCGGGAATGGGGTTGATAGAGAACTCATACTGCTCGGGCACTCGCAATGCTTCGCGCTCCTCGTCGCTATATGCTCCGTCGGCATGCAAAAGGGCCGCCTCAGAGACGGTCGTGTTGAGCAGCTCGCGGATATTGGTCGACTCAATGAGCATAGCCAGCAATCCACCGCCGATGAACAGGACCGTGATGGAAACATGCTCCAAATCCTGCGGGCTGAACTCGGTGTTGCCCACACTTGCGTTGCCCAAGTGTTCCAGGAAAATGTTTGTTGACCCATAGAAAAAGATGAGGAAACCCTCGACAAACTCGGCCGATGGTCGCCACTTTTGCGAGCTCTGCTTGGGTCTCACGTTCCAAGCCTGTTGATTTGGTCAGTAGAGATTAACTAGAATGGGTGCTCCCAAAAGGTCGTAAATTGCCTACCCAGCCAAGATCTCCAAAGCTGCCGGACCACCTGCCCAGAGTGAGCAATCCCAGCCAGAAGAAGACGCTGCCCTTGATCCAGTGGGCTAGGCCAGTGAAAATGGCATGTCCTTCCTATAAGATGGCCGGTCAGTATACCTATTACGCACTATACACGCGGCTTTGCAAGAAACGTACAAAAAATCTAGCCCATGTGACAATACCGGTAGTAAGTGCGATATAGCCAAGAATAAGTATGGTTCTGTCAACGGCGCTGTAAGCCACGTGCAGAATCTTCCAACTCCTGGTAGAGATCTTCCCGGCAGCCCTGGCAAGAAGCGAACTGCTCTGGTATTTGGACAGGTTCAATTCGGCGGGCTTCAGTGCAAGATAATCGTCGTCTTCGTCGTCGTTGCCATGAATATAGTCCATGCGGTGGTCATCCATGGAGCTCGGAGACTGGTGCCCGGGCGAGTTTGAGAGAGAATCACTTCTCAGGGACTCGGTATTGGGCTCAGTCCCTTGGCCGCTATCGTATGACTGCCTGTACTTATGCATGTGAATAGCATCACTAATGCGCTGATGCTCGGCCATGTTCTCGGTTGAGACTGGAATGAAGGCTTGGCGTTCCTCCGTACCAGGGCCCTGGCGCTGCTGTGATTCCGAGCCAGCCTGCCGCATAGCGCCAGCCACGCGGCCCACCAGACCAATGAGTACCTGGGCAGAGACGACCCAGGTCGCGATCCAACCGATCTTGTGGTGAGCGTTATTTGGATACAAATCTGGCGTCTGAGCATTGTAGCTAATGCCAAACACCAGCGCCAGCGCATTTGTTGCGAGAAAGACGAATTGGACTGGCAGCGTGTACCGCGATCGTGCCAGCGAGAACATGACACCTGGAAGAAGAAGACGGCTAGGTTAGTCATCTCGTGCTCTCAGTACGGTGCTTGTCGACTTTGCCTCACCTATGGGTAAAAACACAACCCAGCTGATGGCCATGAGCGCAACGTGCGCGTATATCAGGCCGCGGTGCTCTGGGTGAGTAAAATACGTTGGCGCATAAGATTCAGGATCCGGCTTGGGATCTTGAGCGCTCATGTCCATCTCTCCGGCCATGTCCATATCCATGCCAGCGCCTGCATTCTCGTCTCCATGGGCGAGGACCGCTGGCAGTGCTCCCAGAACCATGGCTGCCGCGAAGAGCAGTAGCCATGATGATCTCGCCGCCGACCTCATGACTGCCTGATCAATGAAGCGGCAAACGTGGCCCACAAACACCCTTCACAAGTCGATTTGTGCTGTGTTTGAAATCAAGAGCAGAATGTCATGTAAGAGTTTTGTACCACGGCAACAGGAGTTTTTTTTCTCTCTTGTACCCGCCGTGCTGCAAAAATGCTGCTGCGATTTACAACAAGGGGATAGCAGCAGTGAAATTGCGTGTATTATGGTGATGCTCAGTAGTGGATGCGACGGGTTTGCACAGGCATTTATTGAGTACCTAGGCGCCTGGGCAGCCGACGGCTAGAAATTGTCACGAGAGGTAGTTTATAATCCCAAGCGGAAGGGACGGAAGAGGCGAGGCGGCGGATAGCTGCAGCAGTTGTAGCAGCTACAACAACGATGACAACAACGACAACAACAATGCCGATGTTGGTGATGATGACGAGGGAAGAAAAGATTAAGAAATACAAGCTTAATATTGTAATAAAGGGTGGAAAGTGGCTACAGTACGATTTATGTATTTATCTCGGCAGCAACTATTATGGAACCACCTGGATTACGTCTTGGGCAAGCGCCAGTCAGGCCAGGGCAGTCAATCATCAGTGATGAGGTCGAAATAATGTCCGTGTTCTTTCCTCGTCTGCTGGGCATATGTAAGCAACAAGGCCGGTCGGTCTGCTCGGCGCTGTGGGGAGGTTTTTTTTTTTTTCTCTTGGTGGCTAGGATGGATATGCTTTGAAACCCCGTCAGACCCCGGGTGCGACGAGGGATTCCATAGCTCGCGATTCGCCATGTAGCCCAACTCGGTCGAGGCATCAATGATCATGAGCCAGAGACGGTAGTGGCCTGAGTCACATGGGGGAATGACATGCAGATCCGAAGCTTCCGGAGAGCAGCACATTTTTCTTCTTTTTTTCTTACTGGTGCTATCTTGCAGCAGCAAGGGAGGGAAGGGCAGTCAGTAAAGTAGTAGTAGTCAAAGTAGCATGTAGTACGTGAAGGAATCCAACGGAAGAAGCACCCAAGACCAACAAATGGTGGTAATAACAAATAAACGGCGGTAAGCATGTCAAAAATAATTCAGGGTGGGGTGCCATGATGGATGGAGCTATGTATGTACATCCTTCTTCATCAGACATGCATCAGACACTGCTACTGCATTACAGTACCGACATATACACATACAGTATTCCCGTCGTCGGCTGCAACCAATTCTCTAGGTTAGTGAATCTACCTATACTCGTACCAGGTGGTCATGCTGCCTGCCCATGCCAACATGCATGTGTGTGGTTCGTCGGTACGTAGGCGCATGTACGAAATATGCTGTATGTAGTATACTGTAAAAGTGGCACTGTAGAAGGGATCGTCAGGATTTTTTTTTTCTCTTTGGAGACGGCGTCATTAGGCCCACTTGACCCTTTCCGTCTCTTTGTCGCAAGCGTGAAAGCCCAGAAGAAAGCCTTGCAACTCAACCGTGCCAATGCAATTCGGCCCCCCCTTCCAGCTACTATGACCCAATGGTGGCTCTACTATAAGTCTTGGCGCCTGGGTAGGTTTCATGAGAGAATGGAAAAGGTAACGAAAAGAATAATAAAACTGTGCTTCTCTCCTCTCCTCCCCACTCCACTACTTGGGCTGCCCTGCTGGGGGCTACGGGCAACGGGTTACGAGAATGACGAGCCATAACCCCGAAACGCGAAAGACCGTGCTTGCATTTGGGGAGAAGGAAAAGGTGCTTCCTTCTTTTTTGCCTTGCAGCCTAAAACAACGACCTAGACGGGATGACGGCTGACATGGTTGGTCTGCGATTTGGTGAGACTTGTTTTTATAGACTAGAAGAGCGTGGATAAGACTGTACATTCCGAGTGGTACAGATGATGCCCCAAGGGATCTATCATCTTACCATCCAAGTCGACGACAAGACAAATGCATCAGCTACTACGTACGTACGACTGCTTACAAATGTATAAGACACAGACCGTACACCATAACCTACCACATTCCTAGATTACCTACGTCCCTAGAATGTACCCTTTGCGTTTCCCTCTCGCTCACTTTCAGGTGACGTGGTTTAGTTGTTTTGCAGGTTGTCCCCGTCGGTCGTAAGCTAGGTACTGTCCGGATTTGAAAAGGTGAAGAGGGGAGGGAGAAAAAAAAAAGAAGATGAGTAAAACAAAAGTCCAGTTGTGTTTGTCTTGTCATATCCGCATTCTGTAGGTAGCACGGTAGTAATTGCAAAATGTCAGCCTTGGCTTACCTTGGACTGCTTGGCTCGGTAACCGGCAACAGCTGATAGTGTGAACAATTTGGAGAATGCCATCGTCCATTGTACTTACCTCATGCGCAAAGAACAGGGATTCTGATGGGTTGCATCCATCGTCTTGTCTTTAAAGCGTTTAGTATGTATGCAATGCAGGACTCGGGCGGTAGTACCTCTTTTGGAAAAAAAAAAAAAAANAAAAAAAGTTACCTAGCCTTCTGAATCAGCCAACAGACAGACCTTAAATGCCGGCCGATCAAATATGCCTGCCTACCTATACTGCGGCCCAGTATAAAGAACACGGTAGAGCAGTAGTAACAGTATTAGTTCTATAGCAGTAAAAGTGCGTACAGCAATAACATGTATTGATAGCTAATGATTGAATGAGCTTGCTTGGGTATTGGATGGATACCTATGGACCTGCGTCATGGAGAATACTAGCAGTTATTACGATAATGGGCAAAGACCATGCTCGCAAATCGTTGGGGAATGATCACGATTTGGGATCATTATGCCTATTAATAAGAAAAAGAAGAAGAAGAAGAAGAATTTGGTTTTTTCTTCTCTTAGTCCTTCTCTGGGCCCCGATCTCTTCCATTAGTTGCGAGCTCAGACAGGTCCAAACCCGCAGAGGGTCCAAGCTGGCAGGCTTCCTGGACGTTGCATTTCTACATACATAGTACGTACCAGTACTAGGTATGTCTGTGAATGTGGTCTCATCTCGAACGATGAGCAGCCCTTGCCGCATCATGCTTGGTTCAGATCATAGATCCGCACACGAATGAGTGCTCGGCTCAGAATTGTCTGTACAATCACTGCCTGTTTCATAGTACGCATCTATGTACCAACTAGGTAGATATAGACTCCTGTGACATAAAAGTCGCCTACAAGTGGAATCGTGGGCCATCATTTGGCGATCATCGCTCAATCGTACACTGCCCGGGCGAAGCATGCAGACAGGCAGAGCCCTGCCGTGGTAAATGCACATCTGATTCCATCGACATCTGCAGATCGCGGGATCGCACGAGGGATCGCCAGTGTCAATTATGTTACATAAGTGGTCGGCTGCCGAGCTGTCCGTGGCTGCTCAAGGATCACGGAAGGAAGGCATGCAAAATGCCGGCGAGGCAACCGGCTTTGCCGGTGACTCGTCGGACTCCGATTGAAGTCCAGCCAGCGCCCTCATTCAAGCTGATTGATTGGTCGAATCAAGCAGGTGGTCAATCCTGACATGATCTGCCTAAACTACAATGATTTGTGGCGAGCCTTGTGTTGAATGTGACGAGACTCTTCACAAGCTATACGCCGCGGGGTTATAGCGCGAATCCCCCCCCCTCGCCCAAAAAAAAAAACCTTGTTTTGAAATCCCCTTTAAGTCCGTCCTTTCTACCTTTCTACTCCCGCCAAAGGTGCTACCCTATTCTTCCTACAAGTCCAGCAACCCGCTATCTTTTCTGCTTGTGTCTTATCACGGAGTGGTGCTTGCATCAATACTCTACAATTCCCAGGTTCCTGTCATTGATCGTCGATCAGAGTTTGGGGAGGACTTGATGAGATCCGAAGGTTAACAAATCTCACGTCAGGGCGCCATGCCAAATTATGTCAGGCCAATGTGGTCTAGAGCAAGACCTAGATACGCCCTACGTAAATAGCTATACCCGTCTGATCCAGCTGAACGCACCCAAACAGCTGCCAGCTGCAAATACAATCAACATCTTGACCATTGTCCCAAAATAACCCATCTATGTGCATACAAGACTCAGACATGTGTGTATAATGTGCAATCTGGACGTAACATCGCGTACGGTTTGCCTTGGGTGCATTACGATCTATGACCATCGGGCTGCTTGGGAATCCCACTCAAGGTAAAGAAAAGTAACCGAGCAAAATCTATCAAGTACAAGGTCTCTATTTAGCAAGCAATTCGGATTCCCTATTTTGATTCAAATAATTATAATACTCTTATTTAAGAATTTAGATTGATTTTAGGGGGAAAATTCTTTTAAAAATTTATATAGTAATATATTCTGAAAAGATATCCCATTAAAGCACAAGCGAATGCCATATTTCAAGAATATCTTATTATAGACTAGATTTATCCTTAAGTCGCCACCTGTCGCCATTATCAAGCGAAACCTTGCCTTCTTTTTGCAGCTTTTGGAGGATCTGCACAACGCCGCCGACGGCCGGGCCGTGGAGATTCTCTGGATACGCGGCGTAAATAACCTTAACCAGCTCAATGGGACTCCATGCATCGCTTTGTGCTGCTGCGACTGACGGTGAAGTATCACCAGTCTCCTTGAGCGCATCAAGGGTGAGCAATACTTGCTTCTCGCGCTCATATCTATGAGATATATACTCGGAGATCTTGGCCGTGACGTCCGGGAGGACCGGGCCATGTCCGGGATAGCCTCTCCCCGAAACCAGCTTGCCCATTTGTTCAAGACTTTGTAGATAGGCGGCGAGATCCTCAAAGACAGCGGTGCCCTGGCCCAATACATTATCACCGGTGAAGAGAGCGTTCTCCTCTTTCAGCACAAAGACCATGTGATCAATGGCATGGCCTGGCGTATAGACTGCTTTGAGCGCCGCGCCCTGAACCTCAAACACCTGGCCGTCCTTGATATCCAGCCAGCCCGTGTGGGGATCGCGCTTGTACACAGTCGTCTTGGGTGAGATCCTCAAAAGGTCGGGCACGCCATCTATGTGGTCGTGGTGCCAGTGCGTGAGCAGGGCGCTCTCAATGGATGCATTCTCCTCGGCAAGGATGCGCTTCAAGGTGGCGATCCACGATGGCTTGCCCTCCCCCGTGTCAATGAGTAGTCGCCTTGGTCCCGTTCCGAGGAGGTACGTATTTGTACCCTGCAAGCTGAATTTGCCCGGATTTCCGCCTAGTATTCGGAGAACTGCAGGGCTGAGTCTTTCGACCTCAGGTAGTGACACAAGTTGTGCCGCCATCCTTCTGATGCTGGTGGGTATCGTGGGGGTCAACCTCATCTATAGTTAGATATAGAGAGGCCGGGCCGTCGCCGATGCCTGTTTCAAAAACGGCTTCGATGAGCGCGCAACACAGAGGCGCGATACCGGGCTCTATTGTCGAGTTGCTCGCTTGCCGAGCCGAGTTCTGACTGGGTCCCAGTGACGATGGTTCGACCTCACCTCGCTATCTTTCGAAACCCCAGACTGACAGGTACAAGGAAGAACGCGAAGGTCCTCGAAGTGGCGAATTCTTGTCTCTATCAGACGTGAGAGGACGACGCGTCAATAATCTGAAACGGTTTCTATGATGGGCAACGGAAAGGAACAACCGCCATGCTCAAGTGAGAAGTGGGTAGAACCTGGAATGGTGAAGAATGATAAGGCGGAGGGGAGCGCTGGAGATGCCGAGGTTCTCATCGATCACGACATTAGGTATGCACATTGTAAGCTTGAGTTGGTTAGGGCAATATGGTAAGTACCTACTCTGTCATGTACATTAGGTGCAGTAGGCTTCGGTATTGGATGTAGGTACGAAGTACTGTAGGTTGGATAATTAATGTAGGTAGTCTGAAAGCGCTCTGCTGACTTTTCCATAAGCATACCTATGAAGGTTCTGCTTTCGCCAAATCAGACTACAGATAGATACACACGCTTTGCAATGATGCCAGATGGAATTGGAATAAAGAAAAAATTGTCGTCGACCCCTGAACGAGGGCATGGAAAGTTTTCCATCGACGACTCGAGTAATAAAATAGATATTCCAGACTATCTACCTTGATGTATACATTATGCGAAAGTTCTTAGAGAGTACCTACCCACCTACAATTATTACATACATTAGGCACAACTGGAAATGACCGTGCCTAAGCCCGTAATAAATGTACATTGCTTCCCAAGGTCACAGGCCTTTTCCCCCCGGAAGCTTGGAGCCACAGCAGCGGAGCGGTGGGATTCTGCGCTTTACGCTACATTATAACCTTGGTAATCATGCTGGGATAAACCCCTGAAACCCAGCCACTAGCGCTCCAGATAAGATCTCTCATCAGGTGCTGATAAGCAATTTCCAGCACCTTGTCTTTCGCCTTACAGCAGCTACGACTGTAAACGAGCAGCTTCATGTAATGAACTGGACGTCCTCTCACCTTGAGGAAACTAAAGAGCCACAACATACATGAAGCGAAAGCAGCAAACATCTCTCCACGAGCCTTGTTGGAAGCAGCGCAAAAACGTACGTATCTTCTCTGGTTTCCTTTCATGCCCTTCTGCGCTGCTGTTCAAGGTTACGTTTGGGTTATGGTGGGATGGACGCTAACAATCCGTAGCACTTCGGTCGCATTGCATCGCTACATGTTATTGGCAACTCCACGATACCCTCATAATCGTCCAACCAGGCCATAACATCTGTCACCCCGGCCTTTGGATTCACGAGACGAGCTATTCTTTTTCTATACGAGCACAAGCAGTGCGCCAGTCTTCGCCAGACCTGCTTCATTTCCAGCTTCATAAGTAGACCACCTGCGTGTTGAACCTGTCTCGATTGGCCTTTCCTCTACGTTACTATCTGCTGCCCCAGTCGCATCCAAGCATTCTGCGTACGGAAACCTCGCCGGCTCCACACATTCACGACATACCCGTGATAACGATCTGGCACCAGTATACTCATCCAAGAGGGCAGTGAGCTTGAGTTCGAGCATAAAAGCAGCCATTCATTGTCGTAACGGGTCATTCGAGAATCAGCACAACATGAGCGCGCGGCCAAACGAGGCGGCTTCTCCGTCCGTCAAGATCAAGTCCCCAGAGGCTGGCACACCTCTATTTGGTTGTGGTATGTGTGGCATCCTTAACCTGTATCTGGCTACATCTTGTTGTTTGCTGAGACTATGTGAATGAATGTATGCTAACCCATTGCTTTAGAGCATGTTCAGATTCTTCTCTCCAACAGCCCCGATGTCATGGCAAGCTCTATCCAGTATTACAAGATGCTGCTCCGCGTGATATACGACAGTACTGCTGTCGTTCCACAGACCTCAAAAATTCCCGAGGGCATCATTACTACCTCGCTGACGTCCAATTATCTTTGCTTGCAATGCTCCGCCATCGTGCCAGAAGAGGAGCGCACGAAGCATGCTTCCAAAAAGGGCCACCGCTTCTACGTCGACTCGCGGACTGGTTCCTTCTACTGCCATCTATGCGAAGATTTCGTATGGGACCCGACGTTGGAAGAGCTGAGAGTCAAGAAGCTCGGCACGGGCACATTTAGCGGTAGGTCATCAGAAAAGCACCAATCTCCTTTGTCAACGGGCTTGGGCACGCACAGCCCTCCCCTGGCTGGCGTTCCTATATGCATACGAACACACATGCATACTTATATACAAACATATACCACCACAAGGTCTTTTGATCTGTCCCTTTGCCAGCGCTTGACTGACATTTTTCCCCAGGCCGTAAGCGAAAACATGAGGAACTGTTCTCCGATCCAGTCAAAGATGACCCTCGATATATCCCCAATAATACCACATTGGCTTCATGTAAAGCCGATGGCTTACGTGGTATATACAATGCTGGTGCGACTTGTTATCAGAACGTTGTGCTGCAGAGCTTTTTGCACAATCCGATTTTGCGGAATTTCTACCTTAGCGATGGGCATCACGAGGGAGACTGTGAAGTCTCTCATTGTCTGAGTTGCTCCATGGACGCTATGTTCCAAGAGTTCTACGCAATGGAGAACACTAACGGTTATACCGCCGCCAACATCCTTTCAGGCTTCTGGATCAGTGAGAAGAAGGCCTTTGAGAATCTGGTGACCACAAAGGAGCAGGATGCCCATGAGTTCTTCCAGTTTCTTGCTGAGGAGCTCCACGAACGCAACGGCGACGGCAAGAGACCAGAGACGGGCAGCGAACACAGCTGCAACTGCATCATCCATCAGACCTTTTACGGAAAACTCCAGAGGCAGACCACATGCCAGTCGTGTGGCGGCGTTACGGACGCAGTGGAATCGTTCTTGGATCTCAGCCTGGGACTTGACAACCTGGCCCAGAAGCGTAGCAAGAAGAACAAGAATGCCCCTGTCAGCCTCACCCTGCAGGAGTGTCTCGATGAAGAGTACATCAAGTCAGACAAGTGCGATTACCGCTGTCGGAACTGTGACTCTATGCAGCAGGCCCGGCGCGACAATAGCATCAAGCTACTGCCCAACACGCTATCTATACAGCTCAAGGTATGCCGTCTGATCTCTGTCGTTTGAGAGACTGGCAAACAAGCAAGAAACTGACTGTGTGGTTGCAGCGATTTGAGTACAAGCAAGGCATTCGAGAGACAAAGGCGTCAAAGATTGAAACACCAGTACAATTTCCGTTGACATTAAACATGACTCCCTACACGTCTCGTGGCAGGTCAGCAGCCGGACAAGAGAGCCAGGAGCTCGCTCGCTCGTGCACATACGATCTCCTATGTGTCGTGGTTCATGTGGGAGAAATCGACACGGGGCATTATGTGTCATATTGTCGGGTGGGCGACCAGGTAAGCATCTCCTTCCCGCCAGCCCAGTCCCTTCAGAGGCTAACGTACTGGAAGTGGTTTGCATTCAATGACCACCGCGTGGAATTGGCCACCAAGTCAGAGGTCCTAAATGCCAAGGCATATCTCTTGTTTTACATTATTCGCTCCTTATCATAAACGTGGACAGATAAAGAAGAAGTCGAGGTCTGTATGAAGAAGCAGTCATTCGCCTATGCAAGCGTACTGCTTGTCAACGGAATGGTCAAGAGCACAGAGTATTGAGGAGGGAGAGGAGAGGAGGGAAAAGGTGGGAAAGAAGAGAAGAAAAGAAAACTTATGATACCTTGACAGCATTCGCTTTACGGAAACGCAGAAAACGCATAGCCACGGCCTGATTTAGAGGAGCATCGGGGCCAAATTCTGTAAATTATGTGCTCCAGGCGGCGTTGGGACAAATTCGATTTTTCTCTCTTAATTAAACAACGCCGATAGTCGTTTGTATCACACATGAAGACGTTGCAGGCATGTTTAATTTGGCGCATTAGTTCAAAAAAAGAAAAGCAGAGGGGGAAATAAGAGATAGATAGAGAGAGTGTGTGTGTGTGCGTTGCAGGTGCCTAGGTTGTTCAACAAGACAAACTAGGCGATGGTAGTAGGAACAATCAAGATCCCCAGGCGTTGACGGAAAACTTGCGTTTCCTGTCTTCCCTTGAGCAGGCAGTAAGTAGTGTGGTGCGTCGATGGTGGCATATCAGATGAAGGCCGTTTATGAAAGCTGCGATGTTCGATCCAATACCACAACATGTTTATTCCGAATCGTGTACATTGTTTCTTCTGCCCAAAGTTTTTATTATTTCTAGTTTCTCCCCTTCACTTGGCAGCTAGAGCTCACTCCCTGAATTAAAACCTCAGTAATTCTAGTCGCCCTGGGAAATGCCGAAAATAGTGAAATACAAGCATAATAGAGTAGGAATCAACTAGCGTTGCCTTTCCATCGTGGCAGTTTCTCGAGTCGTTGTAGGAAGCAGCGACATTGCTTGGCCACGCATGTATGTGAGCATATCCCATGATTCGTGCGTGTGTCTACCTTGGCTAGATGATGTAGAGGTTTGTTCTGGGTAGTGGAGCAGATTGTCTTCTTTTTTTTTTTTTTTTTTTTCCTGGTCCTGGGAGGGTAGCAGGCTGGGAGGATTGGATGCCTCATTCCTCCTTGTCACTAGCAGTGGCATCGCTGCTGCTGGTTGGTGTGGTGGTGGTGGTGGCGCTCACATCCTTGGCAATATCCTCATCCTCCAGCTGGGCCGCCTTGCCAGCGTCCGCTACGCGGCGTTGGTCAGCTGAAGGGAATAAAGCTGTGCCCTGCTGCAGGGCCTGGATCAATAGCTGTAGCGCATCGCCCTTGAAGTCGTCGGCGCTGCGAACCTTGTCCAGATCCTCAGCAAATTCCTTCGTGGCTTGCTGAAGGTAAAAGGACGTGAATTCGGCCGAAGCCGCGTTACTGCTGCCGGTGTTGGACATTGTCTTTTCTTTATTTCTTGTACTATTCACTCTTGTTTTCCCTTCTTTCTGAGTATGCGCGGAGAAGGGTGGCGGCGCCTTTGCCTTGTTCAGCTCTGTTTTTTTTTTCCCCTTCTTCCAAGTTTAGGTTATTGGGAGGGGGAAAAGAAAAAAAAAAAAGAAGACTGTGCTACCCACGGAACTTCAGTCTTCTTATTTGAGAATTTTTGCGAACACGAGCGAAAAAAGTCCAGTGGTCAAATAGCGTGAACCTCGGATGGAAAAAAGTACGATGCTCGGCGGTGGCGGTGGACGGCAATAATAAATGTGTATGTACTCTGTAGGCCTGGATGGAATATTGTGCAGGCTGTCTGTCTGTCTGTCTCTGTCCCCTTGTTGTCGAATGGAATTGGGGTTGTATGTCTGTTTGGCTTTGAAGCAGTTTGAATTTATTTCTCTGGAATTATTCATGCCCTTGTGTACTATTTTGACGCTGGGCTCCATATGCATGCATGCACCAATGCATAATGTACTATGTATGCTACTAATGCAGGCCAGGCGCTTCCAGCACTCAGGTAATGGAGACATGTCAGGTCGCTCAACTACATACATTGGGCGATGACGCAGTAGGAGACATCGCCAGCTGACCCAACTAGATCATAATGGCACTGCATAGGCAGTCTAGAATACCTACAGATACTTATGAAACAGGCTTGAGGACCGGCTAGATTCAGTACTTTCAATGTATGTTAGTTATTCCATGTGGCCCCCAAACATTACCTGCCAGTTTGGTGACTCTAGTCAGACTGGTCATCAATTTTTGCAACGCCAACATTGAACCTATATACGTCTCAACCGATGGGACATGTTCATGTGTGCTGGATTCTTGACAATTATTGGAACACCACCCACACAAAGGGTGAATCCTTTATTGCAAGGGACTCGCTATATTTGTCTGTCCTACCAATGACAATACACTTGTTATATACACTACATTATTATTAGTGCACACCAAATAAGTCTTGATTCATGCCGTCCCAGTGTTTACCTTTTGGTTCCTGCTGGCTCCCCCCCCCCCTTCCCCGACGGGGCGAATAAACCAAAATATGAAGAAACGTTTGTTGGTCGATCGGCCGTCTTACAATGCTAATGGGATCAATGCTTGGTTAGAGGTAGATCACGAAATTGATTTCACACTGTCGGCATGTTTCAGCGCCACAAACGTCTTCAATGTTCCCGAAGCAAGAAAAGAAGAATCAGGAGTCGCCTATACCGTCACACAGCACGGCTCAGGCCAATGGTAGCTCATCAGTGCCACCAAATCGGGACACGTCTTATCTGGCCCTCAATCCTCGTGTAAGTCAATAAAATGTTGGGGCCAGAAAACAGCCAACCACGGAGGGGGAAAAAGTGCAGACCTGCGGTCCCTTGCAGCAAAACTATCGAGCCACGCGACCATCAAATTCGAGGACATCGCCCGTGGCTTACAAGGGTTCAAGGCCGATCCGACGATGCAGCCGCCCCAGACCAGACAAGATATCGAGGCACCACACCATCTTCAGACTTACTTGCCCTACCCGAAGCACCGTAGGTGCACTTCCATTCTATGCATGCCGGGAGCTCTGCCACGTGCCTTGTGCGACAAACATCAACTGCTAGAGCTGTGTGCTTCCAAGCCATCCAAGACAATAATAGCACAGCTCTGAGCAATCATGCCTCTAATCAGCCTGGACTGGGGCAACGCAACGTATCTTACATTACAATGGCACATTATAAAGTCCCCTCGTTGTCCCATTCCGTCATTCGGTGATCATCAACTATCTGTTAGCTACTATACTTATTCTTTCAAGGGGAAAAATAATAATAATGAAACTATTCATTGTGCTCATCGCTTTATCGACAGTGGGTATTTACCGCTTGGTTATCCGAACCTGGATCAGGATAATCCTGTCCGTATGGAAATGCCAGATTTTCAAAGCATATGCTAACGGTACAAACAGTCAAATGGTTACATTGTTCATCATGGGACTCGATTTTGCTTCTCGCCGCCGTTGAGACGAAGCCAACGGATCTGATCGGATTGCAAACAAGCATTCTGAACAGCTCCGATCCCTGTTGGACGTCAATTTGAGAACGAATAATCAGACGTGCTACGAGAGCCTACAGTAGCAGCAATTTACTCAAAGACTCGCATCAGATATGCCCTGCCGTACCTGAGAGTCAGAATCAAGCTCTCTCGTCCAAGCGGAACGCACCCCTTTCAGCAGCCTACGGCAGCTTCACCCCCACGACAGCCAAAACCAAAGAACAGATGATCCCTCAAGTTTCAACATAATCCATACAACACTGACATACAATGTCGAGATCCTACGCGTGATCAAAGATCAAATGAACATGCGCGATGCAGAGATGTCAGAATGGGCCGAGGGCGGCTATGGGAACGACTACGGACCTGGATCTATCGCCAAGGGCTCCTTTCCAAAGGTGCACTCCGAATTGTTGGTGGACAGCAGGACGATGCAGGCCATAACTCTTCGTTCAACTCAGTGCCGGAGTCATCAGCCACTGGGAGGTCAAGGGTTTCAGCGGCTCTTGGGCAGCTCATTGATATTATAAGTTTAACCCTGGTTAGGACACGGATGGGTCCAATCTGGACCCAGCCAATGATATATTGGTTGATTAATGCAAGCATGGTCCGCTATGCTTCAAGATAGTTTGTTTGTCGTGAAGTTACCATCTTTACTCGGCTAGAGTTCTCGAGACCATCGTTGGCACACCATAATAAAGCTACCAGTCAGTAGCTGGAACAATAACATATTATGTATCGAAAGATTCTTCTCCAAGAGGAGGGGGGGTATAGTTATTATTACGTGACTGGGCTGGGATGAGGGGGCTCTTATCTCTGGCCGGGAGTTTCTGTATTATAGATTAGGTTACTTTATTGTGTTTAGCAACGTGGACAACCATTGGTGTGAATCAAACGAGCCCAACACAAAAATGATGTCACTGAGTTGCGCGAGTCGCCATTCCTTCACTCTGATTGTAAAGCTCTATGTGCCGATCTTTCAGCGCCTATGATACAGTACTTCAACTCTAGAAATCTTTCCACCCACTGGCGATCATAGGTCCCCAATACCAAGGCAGTTTCAATGAGCTAAATGAATACCAGTTTATAGGAGCAGAAAAGTCGAGTAGCCATGTCAGCTCGGACTGCGAGAATGTATTACGATCCGCAGAAGACATGAGCGCAATGGACAACTGGGCGCATGAAGGAAATGTCCATAGAAATGTTATGGGCATCGGCTGGCCATGCTCGAGGTTTCCATAAGCCGCATTTGATATGCAGTTGGGCACAGTGGTAAACATAAGTTCGAGACGCGGTAACCAAATTAATGTATTTATATTCATAATTGAAGGCTACTTCTGCCCTCTTATAATCTCGTGACGGCCGCCAAGAACCTGTCGACCAATTGGATTCATTGCCCAAGATGTCCCCAAATATGCTGCGAAGCAAGTTCCAATGGACGAACCCTTGTGATATGTTTTCTATATTAATGCAGCTGGTAACATAACAATGCTACGTCTTGTTCCCTCTCCTAAAGTCACGGTAATAGGAACCTGCCGCCACGAAGCTAAGACAATGATTGTTGATTGTTGTTGTTGATTAGGGATAACCACCGAGCTACCTTTGGAGCAAAACTCGCAATCCTTCCTGCTAAATTAATTGCATTACAAACGTCTCGCGGTTTGGCTCCCACCAGGGCTACGTTTTAAGGGGAGAAATTAAAGCAATAATAGTCCGGGCCCGTGAGAATTGAACGCGTGACCCCCAGTCAGTCAATCCATGACTTCCTCTTTGCACTACCACTGCGCCAAAATGTAAAAAGCCAGTGGGGCTTGGCTACACCACAGCTCTCTACCATTCAGATGACAGGACACAGATCCAAGAGCATGAGACAAGGTGAGTGAATAGAGGAAGGAAAAAAAAAAAGGCAAAGGCAAAAAAGCAATACTGAATTGCTTCAAAAGCGTTCCAAAGATTGATTAACGGAGCAAAGTTTGGCATTAAATCGAAGAGTCAGGTAAAAGGCATGATTCTTGTTGAAATATAACGTCCAAGCTCCTAAAAATTAGGTCTGTTATCTTTGTTCATAACGCTTCAATTAAAAATGGGTCGCCCTCAGTTAGCACCAAACCTCGACCGTGACGCCTACGTGCTGACCCTTCACTACGAAGTACATGCACTGAGAACACAGGATTGATTTCGCGATGTACTGCTATGAAAAAGTACATATGTAGTGTTTTTCCTGCGCCTTTGGACTAAGGGAAAAATTCAGGAGTGCGGGTTTGCTTGGTATCTAAGAAGCCGGTTTGCATTTAAACTACATTACACAACACACCCGACGTCTCGATGTAGTTGATTGATCTAGTATGTAGTGCCTAAATAATGGACTAGAAAGGTAACTTGGGTAGGTACTGCAACAGTGCCAAGCAATGCGTCATCGGGCGCGCGGCGGTCGCAGTTGAGCAGAGTCGAGTGCTGCCTCACCCAAACATGGAGGGGCACAAGTCCTGGCACGGCTTTGGATGCCTGCCTACCTTATTACCTGCCTAGTGAAATAGGTTCGATCTCTTGGGGGAAAAAAATTAACAATCATCCGTGACAAGTAAAGTAATCACAAGACTCTTGATTGTACAACATTGAAAGCACCTTGTTTGCTCCCGTCATCCGACCATTCATTCTCCTTCCGAACTCTGCCAAAGAGCTTTTGCGACACCGCGCACGATGCCCTCTTACAAGAGCACTCCTCTGTATGGCGGGGCCCTCGTCTGCGACCTGCCGGCCAACTTTGCCGATGTCAGGTATGACCAAAGAAACCCCCTCCCACCATGAGCACGCCTTTATTCCGTAGTTCTGCACATGGACAACCGACTGTGCGCAACCATACTGACTTGAGGGCCATGACGACAGCCAGATCCGAGAGGTCCCCGACCACCAGGAGGTTTGGATCGACAAGGACGGCTTCACGAGCATCGTCTTTGACATCAACGAGCGCATAGGCGAAAAAGGCAGCTCACCCGAGATTGATGGTCGCGCCCTTACCACCCACTTGGAGGAGGTTGTTGGAGACGACATTGATCGCGTCAAGGTCTGGAACACGACTCCGACGCTATTCTCGCGACTCGAGTACGTTGATGCCTGAACCATATATCCTTTTCATCACCCATCCATCTATACATCTATCCCCGAGTTCATCCATTTATCCTATCGATCCCTCACGCGCGACATTCTGCAGTTTACAGGAGAGGTTGCGACTCCTCCATATAGCAGCATTGATTCCATTCAAAGATGCCCATTCGTTTGCTACATACTAAGCCCCCGTGACAGCGAAGATATCCCAGCATACACCCTCATCGCAACCATGGCACCGAGATCGAGCCCCGAGACTGAGAGAAGATCGTCACCCGACTTTACTGCTCTGATCATGACCTTGGTACGCCTTGAGCGCGAGATGACTGACATTCTAATCACCATCAACGTGCCACACATTAAAGGAGAATATGACGAGGAGGATGTTGACCTGGAGCTGGGGAAGCAGGGTAAATTGATTGGCGACGCCGTCGATTATGCCGCCAAGATATGGGAGACCTTCAAGGTTAAGGACTGGGGTCTCTTTGCTGAAATATAGAAAGAGATGGAAGTATTTGCGTCGTTATACAGCTACGCGCTGCCAGTTTGCGCACAGGAGAGGCCTGGAGCGCTATAGAAGGGAAGGATGCACTACGTGTACCGAAATTGCGTGTTCACGACTTGGACGACAACATGACCACCGTCAGCTGCGATGGCTAGTTTGCATGATTACGACCAGCTCATTTCTTTTGTTACGCCGGGCAATTTTGTATTTTTCGAACGTCTAATCACTCGAGGGTGCACAACAAGCAGATGGCCAACAAATCTGGCATGCCCACATTGGGTCAGAGCCAATAATGATTATGATGACAAGAATGAGTCTAACCATGCACCATAACCCTGCCAAACGCCCTGTGCCGTCTGTTAAATGCTTCTCAAGTAATTATACACATTGAAACGAAGGCAACACGTAGCTAGAAACAGGCTACAGAGTCTCAATCTGAAGTGAGGTCTGTAACCAAGAGACCCTCGAGCTCCTGCTCCAAGGCTTGGAGCTCTTTGTCACTCGGGCCGACTATGGTTTGTTCTTGCTGTGCCTTCCATCGTGCTGATACGATTGCCATCATCTCCTTGAAGGGCAGCGCCTTGCCTCCGGCCTTGAGATCCTTCATCTCCCTGCTCACAAACTCCTGATAGGCAGTTCGCCCCTTGCCATTGGCCCTCGGAACCGGCTTAACCTGTTCCAAGATTCCGCGGCATCGTCCACATCGTTGCTTCTCGGGGTTGACGCTCTTCGAATGCCGCTTCACCTCACAGCCGCAGTCGGCGCAACGCCATATGAACTTGAAGTCGATTTCGTAGTTGTGCTTGGTGGTGACAACGATGCCTCGGGCGTGAAATGTATCCATGCACTTTTGGCCCCACGCCTTGAATTCGGCACCGTGGGCGAATTTGGGCTTGCCGTTGAGCATGAAAACAGCGAGATGGCAAAATTCATGTGCCACCGTGTTCATTAGGTCGTCCTCGTTGTTGAGGACTTTGGCCGCCAACTCGATCCAGCCCTCGTGCTGGCGCTCCTTGGTCGACTTAACCTCGCCATCAGGCTGCTGGGTCTTGGTGGTCACTTCTTTGCACTTCCAGTGGGCCCTGCCGGCTGTGGTCTGCAGGGAATTGGACCACTTGGTCTGAAGCCCGCCGGTGGCGGCGGTGAGTTGTGACAGCTGCCCAGAGGTAACACACTCATCGAGCTCGTGGAGAAAATCATGCGCCATCTTCTCCCTAACCTGTTCGAACACCTTCTTGGCTGTTTTCTTCTCGGGGCTTGTGCCGTATTTCTGCTTCAATGTACCCTTCCTATCGGTACCTGCAGTAAGGTTGAGCTTTTGGGGACTGCGCTTGGGAGGTGAGTGCCGATCTATCCATTCGTTCTGGATTCCAACGTCCCAAAACTCCTTATGTTCAGCTTTCCATGGCGAAGGGGGGATCTTCGGTGCCTTTGTTGGCGATGCCTGTAGCGTCTTTCTAGGGGTTACCGGCTCTAGTTGTGTTCCGGGCTTTGTTTCTGTTGAATCATCCAGCTCATTGGTGTAGAGCCGGAGCTTTTGAAAGTGGTTCTCGATATCTTCGGCTGTGGCATACGTCGGTCTCGAATTTCTTTTAGGCGGTGTCCTTGGCCTGGCTGGTTTCTGATCGTCATCGGTGTCCTCTAGGTCTTTCTCCCGTGCAGCCTTGGTCGGCGGCATAACCCTCTTAGGGCGGTCTTGCGGAGGTGGCAGTCGAACAGTAGTCGCCAGTACCCGCGTGCTGGGGCTGCTCGGTCGGCTTGCCTCAGATGAGACATCGGATCCTCCAGGCGACTGGTATTCGGAGTCGGAGTCAGAATTAGACTCTAGACCTTCTGACAAGGCTGTTACAAATTCAGACTCCTCATCGTCGCTGGACTGCTCACCACCCTCGGAGATGATGGCGGAGATCTCGAGCGTCTCCTCCACGGACCTGCCTTCGTCGTCCAGCTGGGTAACAAATAAAACAGCCTCCGTCTTGATCAAGCTATCAGCGCTCTCTCTTTGTGGCTTTCGTGTCCTCGTTGGCTGCCTTCGCCGCACCAACACATCATCATCTGACTCTTCGGATGATTTGTCGGAATCTACATGCTCTGCTCTACAAGTTCCCAGTGTCTTTGGTCTGGTTTCTCGACTGGAGACTCGAGACGTCCTGGTCTTGGGCTCTGTGAGGTCCTCACTCCATTTTCGAAAGAGCGGATTGTCGAGTGTTTCGGAATCGCCAAGTTTCCGACGACGTAGTGGCGTTCCATTTGTCAAAGAGGCCGACAACGAAGGCTTGACAAGCCTTCTGATGGTGGGTTTGCTGTTTTCTGCCGGCATCGCCTCCTTTCTAGCTGCGGCTGGCCCTTGATGTGCTGCTGGCAGCTTTGGCTGTCGGACGCGCTTAGCGACCGCTTGTAGGTCTGGGAATTCATCGTCACTGCTCATCAATTCTCCCCACGCCATAGCTTCTGCCTGTACCAAGAGGTAAATTCTGTGGTCCTGACAATACTGTTTGTTCCTTTCCCCCCTCCTTCGTAATAGTCGAGTATGGAAAAATTGGTTCGTCGTTGCTCATTGAGTCTGTGGCAGCAGAGGCGAGGTTAAGGTTGAAATTGGTAGTGCCGCTGGTTGGGGGGGCAACGACGCTATTCTGGACTGGACCCCTCCTTCCGCGGGACGGACTACATTACCTTAAGCCAACCAACTTTCTATCGTTTTACGAAAGCCTTCGTTTCCTGCTGATCAACCACCACTTCTACTTCGCGAATTAGCTTGTAAGAATACTTTTCTCCAAGGGCAAACTGATAATGGCCATTCTAAAAATGCAACTGCAAGCTTCTGACATGAATCAATTGTTTAGAATTGAGGCTCGAAGCGGGTCAGTAGGAGTAGACCTCCGCCGAGACGTATAATCATACGCAATACGTGCCGATGGATTATCTGCTTTACACGGGCATGTTTATATAGTACTTTTGGGTGGAAAGGAAAATCTCATGGAGTTCATACTATTCTCAAATTCTTCGCCTACTCGATGGTCGTGGCCAGTATTTCATCGTTCTGATGATTCTTGATTGGTGAGTCAAGAGCCACTAATTGTGGAAATGTATGTCTCAGACAGTTGGCAGAGCACCGTCGAGAGCACCACACTCTCGAGGTTAGAGAAGACCCAGAACAGTCGTGTGATACACGTCCCCTCGAGAATATGTGTAGTACTTGCCTGGGTACGATATATTCTGTGCTACGAAGGAGGTTGATGTGTTTGTATTCTCTTGAGATTCGCAGAGGACGTTGATGATTACATAGGCACTCTTCTAAAAGCCAACCTCATTTCTGTCGACATATTCCAGCATATTTGAAACCTGTTTTTTTTACTCTGAGACCTAGCCATGATCTCTGATCATCAAGTGCAGCCATTTGATGCTTCTCTGGAGGACACGATAGTGTAATCAGGACTTACATGTATGGAAAACCATGACTGGCTCGCCGTGTCGAATGGAAGCTAGAATCAATATCTTGTAGCACCGGTGAGGATAGTCAGCCGCTCTGGGGGTGGGGTTTCTGAATGCTAACCATGCAGCATGGTGTCCAACTGGCAAAACCCCAGCAATTTTCGCGTGAGCTCCCATAATCAAGGAAGCAGGGGCCATAGCATCTACATATCCATCAGCGCACAGGAGTCGAACGAGCTCGTCGATAACCATGACGTTGAGAACCAAGTCTTGAATGGAATGCTCATGACAAGACTGAACCGAATTTGGGCTTCACGGATACCATAAGTGATTTGCTTTGGAGCAGTTTGAGGACGACGTCGAAGACGACAACGACGACGACGACGACATTGAATTGGTTCTATGTCTACGCAACCGTCCGGATCGTGCCGCTTTGGAGGCTTATTAGCGGATGTAGACTTCGATGCCTCGTCAGCAATGTGATTGTCAGGCAAGCCTGTCGACAGCCCTGTTGACTCTGCGGCTGAGTGGTGCTCGGTACTAGTGTAGGTGCACTACAGAGGACACACGGCCGCACCCACAACGGGTCCCATTCTCTGGTGCATTTAGATAGTGATGATACAGAATGCAGGCGAACGACTGATGAGGCCCGCCCCCTAGTCTGACTAGAGAACTCCGCTGTCAGTCAGATAGTCTACATAGGCCATAGTACACCGTAGAGACAGTGGCACCACCAGGTGGACAAGGGAGGCCCCCGTACGTATTGAGTTCTCAGAATAGCGTCGTTACGAATCATAGATCCACCGGCCGGAGCGGTCGTTGGCCCCGGTTCTGGCTTGTCTGGTTGTCTGGCTCCAAGGCTTCTGGCGCGGCTCGTTTCTGGTAGACCAGCCCTTTAATGATGGTCAGATAGATTGAGGGGCTACCGACTGGGAAGTTAGTGGGTCCCTGATTTATGCCAACGATTATTGCTCAATGTCGAATCTGCAATTTCGGCTCCAAATACTACCTCTTGAATCCTACGGTACGCGGCAGGCGGTAGGTAAGTGGACAGGGTGGGCATTGTGTCTAGGCAGCAAGATTACCCTCTGGGATTGCTTGGAAGCTCCAGAAGATGGATTTGAATTTACAATCCGAGTACCTCAAGCAATCACAGAAAGGAGGCATCGGAGAAAAAGCAACAAGAAGAAAAGACAGGCAAAGAGTAGCAAACAGAAAATTGAGTCTGCACTTATGCTGTCAACATGATTCAAAGCTTCCTATTTTAAGGTGACACACCCCCGCGAAGGCTTTCATTTAGTGGCGATGCGGCTGGCGGTTTGTTATGCGGGAGATTACCTAGCGGCGGCGTCGTCGTCTGTCATGTCAGTGTCAGAGGTGAGTACAGAAACACACCAAAAAAAATAAAAAAAAAAAGTTTAACGCGATTAGTGGATATATCTGTGCAGAAACGGGATTTGGCTCGTGCTGACTGCCATGGAGCAGAGATTAGAAAGGAAGAAATAGAGAGTGATACTTTATTGATTGGCAAATCTAAACGCACATGTTCGATCGAAGGTCATCGATTCCCCACCTATGGACCTGAGTTCCAGATGCGAAGCAATCCTCGGTACGCAATATTGGACGTGCTTGTAAAGATCATCACCACAGTGCATTCTTCTGTACGTTTGTATGTAGGTAATCCAGTTAGAGAGGCTTTTAGATAGTGGCAGTAGGTATAAGCTCGAGTCCTTTGTGTGTGTACGACGCCTGCTTGCCAGCAGATGGGAGGCCGACGGCCATGGAGACATCAAGGGGACCTACTTGTAGCTGAGTTGCCTAAACTTCCTCTGATCTTCTGCGTTTAGTACCGTATGGTATCTGGACATTGCTTCTGAGAACCTACTATGTACCTAGGTCCAAGCACAATATCAGACATCTGCGGGCTCTCAAAAGGAATATTTCACCGAGCCTCTACGGATAGCAGACACACACTATGTACGTACGAGCTGCTCCCTCCTTAGGAGCATGCTCAAGTACATAACGTACATAACCAAATAACGTGGTGCTGCGTGTACTAGTAGACTACGGACGCGAATAGCAACTGGATGAATGGATAGATTGGCCCAAGATTGCTCATGTCGTCATCATTGACGCCGAAAGAACATGGGTTGTGGAAACGGCGCGCAAGCATTGGTTATCGCAAGGCCTTGGAGCCACAGTCGGCCTGGAATCTATCGCTAGAAGAAGCCATTCGGCCGCCGGTACCTGCGTTGAACGGCCCGTTTTTTCTCGTCGGCACTACCGCTGAGCGTGGTGGTGTACAAGCATACATGGTTCGAATTCCATGAGCTACAGTGCGAACTAGACAAAAGCAACATTGGATAGCTCAAAAAGAAAGGCGCAACTCGCACTACGTATCTAGGTATCTTTGGATTCTACACTCTTCGTAATGCGAATACATCGTCTTCTGCACATATCTACCTATTTCGTTAGACGGCAAAGGCCATGCTGCTAGTGTTTCTCCTCCAGCCTTGAGCGTCCACATTTGCTATTGTTTATTTTTTTTCGGGAGAGGGGGAGGGGAGGCCATTTGTCGTTCAATAGGATGGGTATGAGGCACTTCTCAATATTTGTCCCTGCTCAGTCCGCGTGATTTTAAGCTTGATCAAGGCGTCTTGGCGCGAATAAAGAACTTTCCTTTCTTCTGGAAGAGAACTGGAAGCACTGTACGAGCTACGTGTAGACTAGCAAATGGCTGATCGATCGAATGCAGAAACATGGAGCATGGAAAAAAAAAAAAGGCACGACGGCAGAGGTACTGGCAAGCATTCTGGATGGCATGGTGGATATTTATCAACCGCGTGGCTCGTTCGACTGCTCCATGGCATTTTGCCTTTTGCTGGGTGGCTTTCTAAAAGACCATGGCGTGAAGTGTCGTGTTTACAAGTGTGTGCGACCATAGCCCAACGCGGTCAATTTCGCCACACCCAGGAGACACACTCACATTCAGCATTCTTATTGGTCAGAGAAAGCAGATCCGTATACGCACGCAGATGCAGCTCGCGCATGCTTACACAGTATGTCTTGGAACACGATGTTGCTTGCAGGTGTGATATTGCGCAGATCGTGGTGAGCGTGATATCTGCACAGTAGCAGAGTACATAGGTATTTGTCCGTATGGCAACAAGCAAGTCTATTTCAAGGGCGCTCTCCTGTCAGCCGAAAACATTTACCCAGCTGCCGTACATAGTAGGATAGGTATTTTGTAGTATCATAATTATGGCACTGCCTACAAAGCAAACACCAAAGCCTCTCCTCGAGACAGTATATCAAGTATGTACAAATCAAACATTTTCTTGTCCAATATCATATCCGACTAAATACAGCATGTATCGACTTGCCCATTATCTAGATTTGTTTGTATAGCCCTTGAATCGAGGCGCATTGGAAGATATTACAAAGACTGTTCACAAGTGACTCTCGCGGAATACCATTCAACGCTTTTCTATTCTCTCACCCCCCCACCCCCCTTCTCTCTCTCTCTCTCTCTCAGGTCCTCAATAACTACGTCAATGTTGATACCAGGTTGATTACTTGGAGAAGAAAAGTAGAGTCTGAAATCTATAATATCCTTGGCTTGGTGGATGGATGGATGTACATAGTAGTATATATTTGCACACGGCATGTATAAACAAATCCGACATATAATGGTTGGTGATTTATAAGCTTGATTTTGGTCTCATCTCGAGGCAGGCGAGGCAAGTGACCGATGAGCGCTATGTACGTGGTAGATACTATGATTCGAAGCGTTGGCTGGTACCTGATCTTCATGCTCTGTCTGTATGCTAAAATGATCCATGATGCTCGGTGATTCGCATCCTAGCGTACTTAGGCGAGTTTCCGGGCTGTTAGAAAACCGGATTCATGACCAATCACGACGTGGACAAGCCATAACCCTTGGTTGGCCCTTGTCGGTTGCCCCCTGTTTGGGAGTCAAAATCCTGCGCTTGACTCGATTCACTTTGCCTGGGCTATTGGGTCTCCGTCCTTCCTTGGGGTCCAGCAAGATCCGAAAAGTCAAGCAAGGCCAATTCCGCGCAGAAGCAGGAAAAAGGAGGTCCGATTCCCATGTGTACCCACTTCGTTTTTCGAAAGATTCGCCTCCCTTCTACATGGTATTGTCGTTCCAGTTCGTCAAGTGCTGTTTCTAGTGAAGGCAGCGTAGGTAAGTTATTCGTAGGATAGATTGATAGGTTGGTAGGTTTCTCACACATACACTCTCTCTCAGGTTTGTGAGGGAGGCGAGGGGGCCTCGTAATATTCCATACCTGGAGCCGACACGATGGTCTGATCGCCCATTTGGCTGGAGCTGCGCCTCACACGGCAAGCAGCCGCCAAATCAGAACGACTGAAGTGAACTGAAGGAGTAAATGATCAAATCTTGTGTACCTCATCCTATTCTCAAACCTGGAGCGGCAGGGAGATCGAGTAAGTAGTGGTGTAGGGTAGGTAATGTAGGTACCTGCTACAGTTGTCGATCAAATTCGAAGTTTTACTGTGTGTACATTGCATTATCCGCCCTACACTACATACATAGTACAGTACGCTGGTTTAAATACAGTATGAAGAATTCTGTCTATCATGTACATTAATTAATGCATGTGGTGTGCGTAACTTGTAGATAGCCTTCGCTTTTTTCTTCTCTTTGTCCCTCCTCCCTCCCAATACAGCACAGCCACTCCCGCATCTCGATCGTCGTCGTTGAACTCGCCCCAGTGCGCTCCCGCCGTCGCGCTGCTAGTGGCCCCCGTCGCGGAGCCCACTGGCTGCTGGGAATCCCCGTCAGAGGCATTGACAACGCTTGTAATGTGCTACTACCACTGTCTAGGCACCGCTCCTATTCCCCTTTCGACCTCATCTCAGATTTCCAAGCTTATTCTCAACCCCCTCCCCCCTTCCTGCTTCTTTTCCCCTTGCAAACCTGTTTCACGTCTCCTTTTTCTTGCTTTTGGATTCATTCTTCTTCCCTATCTGCTTTCATTTGCAGCAGCATTTGGACGGTGGTTTTTGTTTGGGAATCCCGAAGACGACCAAAGGACCGAAGAAAAGGATTCATTCCAATCGCTTGTCTCCTTTCCCGTTCTACGGAATCTGACTTTCGTTATCTTCCGCTCTCGCCCCTCCCGCTATCGTTGTCCTTCACATCCTGCATCGACTGGTACCCGTTCGCTCGTCCTGTCCAACGCAGCTGATAGAAAAACCTAAAAGAGACGGCTAGCTAGCTCGACGCGCGCTCACTGCCTTTCGCTTTACCTGTCGACTTCTGTCCCTCAGGCCTTCTCTCACCCCTAGTCGATCTTTCTGCAGCATCGAACCCTCTCGACCACTTGGCCGGAGCATAAAAACAAAAACAACAACCGAAGAAAAAAAAAACATCTTTTTTTTTTCTTAATTAATTGCAACGAGGAATTGTCCAATTGCTTCGCCAAAAGCGCTTCAATCGGCAGTCACTTGTTGGTTGGAAACCGTCTCTTGAGGATTTGCAGCGCTACACGCCTAGCTTCTTCTCTTTCGAGACGCCGGGCCTGCCGTATTGGATCCATAGGCCAACCCGCTACCAATTAGGCACGCCGCGTAACCTACAGCAAGGTACCGCCAATCCAATCGATCCTGCAACTTTTCCCCTTTCCCGCCCAACATCAACAATCTTTGTTTCTCACGCGAGAACACTTCCAGGTCAACACCACTCACAAACGTCACGCTTGTGGCCGGCCACTGTGATTGTCCCTCTCGTTTCTACCGTCATCGGGAAGGATCAAAAACTGCCTTTTAATCATAATTTTGCAGAGTCATGAGTTTGTGATTGGTACGTCGTCTCTCCCTCCTCCCTCCCACCCATACCCACCTCAACACAACGTCCACCAAGACAGGAATGCATACTTTTGGCAGAAGTGTAAATGAAGCTTAGCCTTCACGACGCGCTTAATTACAGCCTCTTTTTTTCTCCTTGAGCAATAACATGTTCCACTGCATATCCAGGCACATGGCCAATTCATACTGTCTCTTGCCTTGTTTCCAGCTAACCTGTCCCTTTCCACCCCGTTATTAGATCAGCGCCGATTTTCTAGACAAACGAGCCCCCATCTACGATCAAGATGTCGGGCTACCCAGGAGGCGGTGGTCATCAAGACTACGACGATGGCTACGGCCATCAGGGAGGTCACAACACGGACTCCTATTACCAAGATGAGCAGCATGGCCAGTACTATGACCATGACGGCTACGACAACAACAACAACAACAACAATAACGCCAATCACGATGGCTACTACGATCAATCGTATGTTTATAATATTCTATTTGGTGCTGCTTGATTAGAAACTAACATTACTTGCCCGCTAGTGGTTACTACAATGCCGACAGCCAGAACCCTTACCACCAGGACGGCGGCTACTACGACAACAATGACCAGTACCAAGATGACTACTACAACCAAGATGGGCAGTATCACGACCAAGGATATCAGCAAGGCCGAGGTCATGGCGAAGACGAATCCGAGACCTTCAGCGACTTCACCATGCGCTCTGATATGGCACGTGCTGCCGACATGGACTACTATGGACGCGGTGATGAGAGATACGACAGCTACAATGGTGGTGATCGTGGCTTCCGTCCTCCCTCGTCTCAGATCTCTTACGGTGGTAATCGATCGTCCGGTGCGTCGACTCCCAACTACGGCATGGATTACGGAAATGTCTTGCCTGCTGGGCAACGCTCCAAGGAACCCTACCCTGCCTGGACATCCGATGCTCAAATCCCCCTTTCCAAGGAAGAGATCGAGGACATTTTCCTGGATCTAACCGGAAAGTTTGGATTCCAGCGGGATAGCATGCGCAACATGTACGACCATCTCATGACGTTGCTGGACTCGAGGGCGTCTCGCATGACTCCCAACCAGGCCCTTCTCTCGCTCCATGCCGACTACATCGGTGGTGACAATGCCAACTACCGAAAATGGTACTTTGCCGCCCACCTTGACCTGGACGATGCTGTTGGCTTTGCCAATATCAAGGGCAAGGGCCGCAAGAAGTCCAAGAAGAGCAAGGCTCCCAAGGACGGCGCTGACGAACAACAAGCCCTAGAGGACCTTGAGGGAGACGACAGCTTGGAAGCTGCCGAGTACCGCTGGAAGACTCGTATGAACCGCATGTCTCAGCATGATCGAGTTCGACAGATTGCCCTGTTCCTGCTATGCTGGGGAGAAGCCAACCAGGTCCGTTTCATGGCCGAGTGCTTGTGCTTCCTCTTCAAGTGCGCCGATGACTATCTCAACTCCCCTGCCTGTCAGAACATGGTGGAGCAGGTTGAAGAGGGGACATTTCTCAACAACGTCATCACACCGCTGTATCAATATTGCCGTGACCAGGGTTACGAGATCTCCAATGGTGTCTACGTCCGTCGCGAGCGGGACCACAATCAAATTATTGGTTATGATGACTGCAACCAGCTCTTCTGGTACCCTGAGGGTATTGAGCGCATTGTTCTCGAGGACAAGAGCAAGCTGGTTGATGTGCCCCCTCAAGAGCGTTACCTCAAGCTTAAGGACGTGAACTGGAAGAAATGCTTTTTCAAGACGTACAAGGAGACTCGGTCCTGGTTCCATATGATTGTTAACTTCAATCGTATTTGGGTTATCCACTTGACCATGTTCTGGTTCTTTACCGCCCACAACGCGCCATCCTTGATTCTGGGTAGCAAGTATGAGCAGCAGGTTAACAACCAGCCAACAGCTGCCGCTCAGTGGTCGATTGTTGGCGCAGGCGGTGGCATTGCCTCTCTCATCCAGATCTTGGCTACTCTCGCCGAATGGGCTTACGTTCCACGAAAGTGGGCGGGCGCGCAGCATCTCTCTAAGCGTCTGGTCTTCCTCATCGTCATCTTCCTCATCAATGTCGGTCCCAGTGTCTACGTCTTTGGTATCGATGGAGCTCAGGACAATAAGATCGGCTTGATTCTGGGTATTGTCCAGTTCTTCTTCTCTATTGCCAGCTTCCTCTTTTTCTCCATCATGCCCCTTGGTGGCTTGTTTGGCAGCTATCTGGCCAAGAAGAACTCGCGCCAATACGTGGCCAGTCAAACCTTTACGGCTAGTTGGCCTCGTCTTCGCGGCAATGACATTGCCATGTCCTATGGTATGTGGGCCGTCGTTTTTGGTGCCAAGTTCGGAGAGTCCTACGTCTACTTGACGTTGTCGCTCCGTGATCCTATGCGTTACTTGTCTATCATGGACGTCAGCTCCTGCTTGGGAGATGCAATCATTGGAGATGTGCTTTGCAAGTACCAGCCCACGATCACCCTGGCTCTCGTGATCTTCACCGATATGCTCTTCTTCTTCTTGGATACCTATTTGTGGTACGTCATCTTGAACACGGTCGGTTCGATCGCCCGCTCCTTCTATCTGGGTTCGTCTATCTGGACTCCCTGGAGAAACATCTTCTCCCGTCTGCCCAAGCGCATCTATTCCAAGATCTTGGCAACTACCGATATGGAGATCAAGTACAAGCCGAAGGTGTTGATTTCTCAGATCTGGAACGCCATTGTCATCTCCATGTACCGCGAGCATCTCCTGGCCATCGATCATGTGCAGAAGCTCTTGTACCACCAGGTTCCGTCCGAGCAGGAGGGCAAGAGGACCCTTCGTGCCCCTACGTTCTTCGTCTCTCAGGAAGATCACTCATTCAAGACCGAGTTCTTCCCCAGCTACAGTGAGGCGGAACGTCGTATTTCGTTCTTCGCACAGTCTCTCTCGACTCCCATCCCTGAACCCCTCCCTGTGGACAACATGCCTACTTTCACTGTCATGATTCCCCACTACAGTGAAAAGATTCTGCTGTCGCTACGAGAGATTATTCGTGAGGACGAGCCCTACTCCCGTGTCACTATGTTGGAGTATCTGAAGCAACTGCACCCGCACGAGTGGGACTGCTTTGTCAAGGACACCAAGATTTTGGCCGATGAAACCTCGCAATTCAATGGTGAAGATGAAAAGAACGAAAAGGACACCGCGAAGAGCAAGATTGACGATCTTCCCTTCTACTGTATTGGTTTCAAGTCTTCCGCTCCGGAGTATACACTGCGTACCCGTATTTGGGCCTCGCTGCGCTCTCAGACTCTGTACCGTACAATTTCCGGTTTCATGAACTACAGTCGTGCCATCAAGCTGCTGTATCGCGTGGAGAACCCTGAGGTGGTCCAAATGTTTGGCGGCAACTCTGACAAGTTGGAACGCGAACTTGAAAGGATGGCTCGTCGCAAGTTTAAGCTCTGTGTTTCCATGCAGCGCTACTCGAAGTTCAAGAAGGAAGAAATGGAGAACGCCGAATTCCTTCTCCGTGCCTACC
This sequence comes from Pestalotiopsis fici W106-1, assembly GCF_000516985.1. Taxonomy (NCBI): domain Eukaryota; kingdom Fungi; phylum Ascomycota; class Sordariomycetes; order Amphisphaeriales; family Sporocadaceae; genus Pestalotiopsis; species Pestalotiopsis fici. Next base: position 5,935,417 of record NW_006917093.1, on the reverse strand, counting down.
CCGACCTCCAGATCGCGTACCTCGATGAGGAGCCACCATTGGCCGAGGGTGATGAGCCCCGTATTTACTCTGCCTTGATTGACGGTCACTCAGAAATCATGGAGAATGGTTCGCGACGCCCCAAGTTCAGAATTCAACTATCTGGAAACCCAGTCCTCGGTGACGGAAAATCCGACAACCAGAATCACGCCATCATCTTCTACCGTGGAGAGTACATCCAGCTCATTGACGCCAATCAAGACAATTATTTGGAGGAGTGTTTGAAGATTCGATCCGTCCTTGCTGAATTCGAGGAAATGAAGACCGATAATGTTTCGCCCTACACACCTGGCGTCAAGAACCAGGCGTTCGCTCCTGTTGCCATTCTTGGTGCTCGTGAATATATTTTCTCCGAGAACATTGGTATTCTCGGTGATATCGCTGCTGGAAAGGAACAGACATTCGGTACCCTGTTTGCCAGAACCTTGGCCCAGATTGGTGGCAAGCTTCATTATGGTCACCCTGATTTCCTCAATGGTATCTTTATGACGACCCGTGGTGGTGTTTCCAAAGCTCAAAAGGGTCTGCATCTAAACGAGGATATTTACGCTGGTATGAACGCTTTACTGCGTGGTGGTCGCATCAAGCACTGCGAGTACTACCAGTGTGGTAAGGGTCGTGACCTTGGTTTTGGCTCCATTCTGAACTTCACCACGAAGATTGGTACTGGTATGGGTGAGCAGATGCTGTCTCGCGAGTACTACTACCTCGGTACGCAACTGCCTCTCGACCGTTTCCTCTCGTTCTACTACGCCCACCCTGGTTTCCACTTGAACAACATCTTCATCATGCTCTCGGTCCAGGTCTTCATGATCACCCTTCTCAGCATCGGTGCGCTCCGTCACGAGACCATTGCCTGCGACTACAACACAGACGTCCCTATTACGGACCCTCTGTACCCAACAGGCTGTGCCAACACCGACGCTTTGATCAACTGGGTCTACCGCTGTGTTCTTTCCATTCTTTTCGTCTTCTTCTTGTCATACATTCCCCTTTGTGTGCAAGAGCTTACGGAGCGTGGTCTTTTCCGTATGGCGACACGTCTGGCCAAGCAGTTCTGCTCCTTCTCTCCCTTCTTCGAGGTGTTTGTCTGTCAAATTTACGCCAATTCGGTTCAAGAGGATCTGTCCTTCGGTGGAGCTCGCTACATCGGTACTGGACGTGGTTTTGCCACAGCGCGTATTCCCTTTGGAGTTTTGTACTCCCGTTTTGCCGGCCCCTCGATCTACTTCGGTTCTCGATGCTTCATGATGTTGTTGTTCGCAACAATGACCATTTGGCAGTCAGTTCTGACTTACTTCTACATTACGGTGCCTGCTCTCATGGTTTCACCATTCCTCTACAACCCCCACCAGTTTGCCTGGAACGACTTCTTCATCGACTACCGTGATTTCTTGCGCTGGCTGTCTCGCGGTAACTCGCAGTCTCACGCCGCCTCGTGGATTGCGTACTGCCGTTTGTCTCGTACCAGAATTACTGGTTACAAGCGCAAGGTCCTCGGTGACCCGTCCAGCAAGCTCTCTGCCGATGTTCCTCGTGCCGGCTTCACCAATGTCATCTTTGGCGAAATCATCGCACCGCTGCTATACGTGGCTGTCACCTTGATTCCGTACTTGTTCATCAACGCGCAGACTGGTGTTTTGGCCAACGACAAGAATGCAAGTGCCACAAACTCCTTGATTCGTGTCGCCATTGTGGCCTTTGCTCCGATCGCCATCAACGCTGGAACCCTTGCCGCTATGTTCGGTATGGCCTGTTGTATGGGACCGGTGCTCAGCATGTGCTGCAAGAAGTTCGGTAGTGTCTTGGCCGCGATTGCGCACGCAATTGCTGTCATCATGTTGATTGTCTTCTTCGAGGTCATGTTCTTCCTGGAGGGTTTCGACTTCACCAAGACGCTTATCGGCATGATTGCAGTCATGGCTCTGCAGCGATTTATTTTGAAGCTCATTATTTCGCTTGCGCTGACTCGTGAATTCAAGACGGATCAATCCAACATTGCATTCTGGACGGGCAAGTGGTATTCTATGGGTTGGCACTCGGTTTCCCAGCCTGCACGTGAATTTCTCTGCAAGATTACTGAGCTGAGTCTGTTCGCCGCCGATTTTGCCCTCGGTCACATCTTGCTGTTCATCATGCTGCCCTTCATCCTCATTCCGCAGATGGACAAGCTTCACTCGATGATGCTCTTCTGGCTGCGCCCAAGGTACGTGTCCTCTTCGCAATACAGAAAGATAGTCCAAACAATGCTAACTTAATCGCCTACAGTCGCCAGATTCGTCCCCCTATCTACTCATTGAAGCAATCCAAGCTTCGCAGGAGAAGAGTGATCCGCTTTGCGATCCTCTACTTTTCCATGGTCGTTCTTTTTGTCGTGTTGATTGCTGCCCCTATCATTGCTGGCTCGTACATCCCCAGCAGCTTGACAAGCAGCATCCCAATGGAACTCTTACAGCCAACTGGACAGGATAATGACAATACGCTGAATGAGACCGAGACTGGAACAGGTGCTCAATCATACCACGGTATCGCAGCAACCGGAACGGCTTCCAGCACGAAGTCTTCGAACAAATTTCGATTTGTTTAGATACTAGTCTTTTTTCCACTAGGGGGCGTCATGTTATAGACAGCACGAGCACGTGCGGTTGTTTTGTTACCGCAAATGCAGGTAATCTTGAGAGTACTTTGTATTACTGGTATTGCGGCATGGTATATGGCCTTTCTTTCGTTATACACATCTAGAGTCTTATGGCATTGTTATATGGTTTACGGGTTTCATCTCTCTTTTCCTCCCTGTTGTGTCTCGCAAGATAATGAGAAAATGTGTTTGCGAAATGTATGAATTGCCACATTGGCCTTGATTTATCAAGGAGCACTGTATGCCTCCTAAGCTGCAGCTCAAAATGTGTTGTACTGTCACATATATGTGGTTGGTATCAAGACCACTGTTGAGGTTTGCCTACCTATATACCTAGCTCGCTATTGAGTTGATGATTGACTACCTATTTTGTACGTGCCCATGCGGTTATATCAATATGCATGACCTTGACCGATAGCTGCAAATTGTTCAAAGACGATATTTCAAAAAAAGCTTCCGTGTTCCTCCGATTTGGATGTATGGAGAAGGGTCGTTTCGTTTCGCCCATGCGACCTCTCCAATCATTCTCCATTCCAAAGATTTTCTAGTAGCCGCCAGCTTCCATCGGTTTATGGCACGAGAGAACTAGAGACATGGTACCTCGAATGACAAGAGTTGCTGGGTGAAGTGCATTTCACCTGCAGCTGGCGATGCGTGAGCTACGACTACCCGCCTAGTATTCATCTCGGTTGCAAATCGACCATCCTACCTACATTATGTATGTAGCCTGCTCGGCGCGTAATGAGAAAGGTAGGGTGGTGGTGTACATCATGTAGGAGGTAGGTAGGTAGGTAGGTAGGTAACGGGCTTGAGGCACAGGAAAATGTAATTTTAGAGTCGACAATTAGCGTGTATTATTAGGCTACCTTTACGGACCTAGGTAGATTGCTAGCGGCTGCTTCAAGGCCCAACCAGCATTCAAGCCAACATCAACCGGTTGCTTTCAATTGATTGACCAATGGATCGACGACCCCCTGATGACCAACTGACTTGATCAAAAAGTCCGAGTCCGCTTTGATTCGCCGCGTCTTTTCAGTCAGTCTGACCCTTCTCACCGTACCTAGATTACCTGGGATACCTACCTCTCTGCTTGTTGCTTGCTCGCATTCTGGAGTCGTGGTCGCATTGCATTTTATTTGCGCATTGCATCGCGTCGCGCCTAGTAGATACGGAAAGAAAACGCCTTGGGTCAGGACTATCGACCACATACTCCCCGACACGCCTTTCGAGTGTCTACATTACTACACTCTGATTCTAACATACAGACCTACCGACAGGCAGGCGGGCAGACATACAGAGTTATTCAAGAAACTTTCGCAGTTCGCAGTCGTCATCGCGGAGGATAGCGGCCATCTATCCATCTCAGTCTGTCCACTCTGCCTTCCCGCCGCTGCGAGCCAGAACGATTTGCAGTAGGGCAACTGCTCTCCGGTTCCCTCTCCTCTCCCTTGGTGCGATAGATACACTGAGCAGCCATGGATTTTCACGACGCGCAAGCCCGCCTCGTGGCCTCCCTTCACGATGTGTCCGAGGCTTTTCAGAAAATTCCTGGCAGCGCTGTCCTGATTCGATACATCCAGTCCAGCTACCAGAACGATCCCATCCGCTCCGCCATTGAGCTTGTTCTGGTCATCTTCTTTATCCGCTATCTACTCTCGCCCTCGTACCCGACTCACGGTCCCAACTATGTCAAACTGAAGGAGGAGGAAATCGACGAGCTCGTCAACGACTGGGAGCCCGAGCCTCTGGTCGCAGCCCAATCCCCATTCGAGGAGATCGAGGCTGAGAAACTGCCCGTCATTGTGGGGTACGTAGACGCATATCCGACTAGAGCGCTGTGGGAAAAAGGAAAAAAAGAAGAAGAAGAAGGCCTCCTTGGAACAACGCCTAGCTGGCTGGTTGTCTCTAATTACCTGACTGAACTGGTTTGAACTGACTGACTGACTTGCTTGCGCAGTCCGACCGGGCCGAAGTCCAAACTATCCAACGGCAAGACGGTTACCAACCTCGCCGCCTACAACTTCTATAATTTCAATGCAAACGAGCAGATCAAGGACAAGGCTATTCAGACACTGCGCACGTACGGCGTCGGCCCTTGCGGCCCGCCACAATTTTATGGCACTCAGGACGTTCACATGAAGACGGAAGCCGACATTGCGGCCTATCTGGGCACAGAGGGCTGCATCGTCTACTCACAGGCCTTCTCGACCATCTCCAGTGTCATTCCCTCCTTTTGCAAGCGTGGTGATGTAATCCTTGCCGACAAGCAGGTCAACTACTCGATCCGCAAAGGTCTCGAGATCTCTCGAAGCCAGGTCAAATGGTTCAACCACAATGACATGGAAGATCTGGAGAGGATCATGAAGCAGGTTGTCCGTGATCAGTCCAAGAAGAAGTTGACCAGAAGGTTCATTGTTACCGAAGGTTTATTTGAGTTGGTTGGTGACTCTACCAATCTGCCAAAGCTGGTACGTGCAAGTGAAACAGACAAGAAAGACAGGAACATGAATTCTGCGCGTACTCCCTCGATAAACTCCAAATGTCTGACCATGCATTTCACTTGCTCACTCGCTCTTTTACCAGGTCGAATTGAAGGAAAAGTACAAGTTCCGGATCATTCTGGATGAGACCTGGTCTTTTGGCGTCCTGGGCCGCACCGGACGAGGCCTGACCGAGGCTCAGAATGTGGACTCTTCACAGATTGACATGATTGTAGGATCGCTGGCTGGGCCACTCTGCGCCGGTGGTGGTTTCTGTGCCGGCGGACGCGACGCCGTCGAGCACCAGCGCATCACAGCCGCCTCGTACACTTTCTCTGCAGCCCTGCCGGCGATGTTGGCCGTCACGGCTAGCGAGACGCTCAACGTGCTGCAGTCGAACCCCGAGATTTTGACCCAGTGCCGCGAGAACATCAAGGCCATGAGGGCTCAGCTGGATCCCCGCAGTGACTGGGTCAACTGTACCAGCTCGCCCGAGAACCCCATCATGCTGTTGGTGTTGAAGCCGGATGTGATTCGGTCGAGGGGCCTTAGCTATACAGACCAGGAACGCATCCTTCAGGACTGCGTCGATGAGGTGAGTGCTGAACCGCTCAAACGGGCGGATTGGGGCTTGGTTGCATGGCAGCAAAAGTTGATTGAAACTGACTGTATATGTGTGCATCAAAGACATTGAACAACGGTATTCTCATCACTCGCCTTAAGAGCTTACCATCGGTGAAGGCTATCGGCACGCCCAAGGATGAGACATGGGCGATTAGCCCGGCGCTGAAGGTTTGCATCACTTCGGGATTGTCTAAAAAGGAAATTGAGAAGGCTGGTGTCACGATACGGCACGCCATCACCAAAGTCATGACCCGAAAGACCAACAGACAGTCGTCACTTGTGGCATAGTAGTTGTCAAGGCGCGGGCTGGCTGGCTGGACACCGACAGGTCGGACGGCAAAGATATGCGGCGGCAGCAGCAGCAGCATGGATGATGGCCACGGCCGACTACCCTGCCCTACCTACACATACAATCAACAGTGCTCTCCTTCCTCGGCCCGGGCGCAAAGCAAGCAATCAAGGGTACCGGATTGATTGTATGACTGGAAGAATTCACAGATGAGCCAAATGTATAATGTGCGGCCTCGTGATTAATGATATGCAGGTCACGGCATTAGAACGGCAAAGCGGTGTGGCTTCACAAATAGAACCGCCGACCCCCGATTCATTATAATAATATCTAATTGAATAAAGAGATTGCAACAAGACACGAACTGACGTTGGGTGGAAGGGGAACAATGTTTGGCGGAGGGCAGTCATGGGCAGTGGCGCGGGCCAGTGGAGATGACGCTGGTTCGTTGATTGAGCTTGTGTTATTCAAGGCTCGCTCACATGACAGACATGCCCAGAGCCATCCATTTCTGCAGCTATTCCTCTGTGCACTACTCGGCGTAGCAAGAAACTCGACGAGACACAAGCAAGCAAACAAACAAACAAACAGAAATACGCACCGTACCCAAGTTGGGACTACAAAACCCCTCCCCATCAGCCAATTGGGCCAAATGAGATAGCCTCTCCAGCTCCCTCTCGGTGGACACCCCCCCCCCAGGCGCAGGACGTACATGAGACGGTGAGAGAATAGTCATCGGCGTTGCTTGAAATATGGATAACCTTAAATTGACAGTTTCCTTGTTGAGCATGCAGCTATAACCCAGCCTATTCGGAACAGGTCATTGCAGCTCAACTCGTCTTGCCTACATTATTCAATTTCTATCAACGTCGCCCCATCCCAGTTTGTTGTTGAAGAGGTTGTGATACTCAACTTTCGGCGCTTCCATAATTCGTCAGAGGGCAAAGAGAGCGTCATCACCAAAAGAATCGATCTAGCCGCTCATCTTCATCAGCCTCTGCAATCCCCTTCAGCACCCGAAAATCGTCTGTCTCTTCTGGCGCGCCGAGACCTCCGCATATTCCTGTCCTCTCGCATGTGGCACAGAAACATCCTCTCAGAAAAGCAGACCCATCGTTCGCTTCCTCTCGGCTCTGTATTGGCATTGTGCCTTTTTTGTCTTTTTTTTTTTTTTAAATTCTTCGTGCTGCGCCGTAGATGCGTCTCTTGCGTCATACTTGATCCCATCAACGCAGTTTGGTCCAGGAAAGAAGGGGGAGAAGAAGAAAAAAACTAAAAGCTCAAAGATCGAGAGATTACGCTACCTAACTGAGTAGGTCATTGTCACTCGCCCTTTTGAAGTCGTCTTTTCCCATGTTCCTCCCTCGATCCCTCCACGGGGCATGGCCAAGTTTTAACAGACAGACTTACTGGTGGTTCCTGGCCATGAGGTGTCTCACCAGTTTGATGACGGCGCCTCCCTGGTCAGCCCACCATTCCTTCACTCCTACGTCGAGGTCATCTTGGCTAGGCAGGTAGGAAGGGAGGACACATTCCATTACTCAGTCGGAATTTGATTGATCTGGCAATTGCCGGAGCTGCCATGGCCGCCGCATGGTCATGTCATTTTACCTACACACACAAAGCGCGCACGCCACCCCGACAATGCTCATTTCTTCCTTTGTCAGCCCGTTTTGTTACTCTCTGTTCGATATCTCCTTGCTCTTCTTCTTCTTCTGCTCTCTCTCTCTATATTCTTCGTCGCCCTACTCTAGACTTGGAAACGATGGGCCTCTAACCTTCCTTGAGTTCATTCCTTGTTGCTGTTGTTATTGTTGTCCTTTTTCTTCTTCTTCTTCTTCTTGTTCCCCGTGGCCATCTGACTGATCTTTAGTCCTATCTCGAGCTACTTACGATAGGTGTTTTCCTGGCCGGATTGTCTCGTGGAAGTTGGTTTGTCACCGTCATTTATTTTCTTGAACAGAAAAGGTCCCCTAATCCTGAAGGGTTGAAAGAGGAAAGAAGAAGCAAATAGGAAACGTCACAAAAAGAATTTCTACATTGAAGCGCAGAATAAGAAGAAGCAGAAGACATGATGAGAACCTTTCTGTCGTCTTTCGCAGTCCTTTCGCTGCTGCAACTTTCAGCCGCCGAGCTTGGTGAGTTGCTTTGGATTCTCTTTCCTCTCTGTCGTCGTGACGGGACTTTGGCTGACCCGGGACAGAACGACGCACCTCACAACAGCGACATGTTCATCGCAGGGCCTTTATTCCCAAGCAGGACAGGTTGACCGTAACTGATGCCTCGGTTGCCTCGCCCACCGAGCAGACAGAGATTGTAGTCTATCTTGACCAGTTTGGCAACCCCGTCCATACTGCGACCGAGACCGTCGTCCATGTCCCCTCGGCCACGTCGTCCATTGTTGGAGTTTCGTCGGTTTCCGTGTCTCTGGGGTCGCCGGCCGTCACCACGACCGTTCCTGCTGCCGGCGTTGCAGAGGGGGCGGCTGCCAAGAACCCTCCTACCACTCTGGTTCAGAGCGCCGCATCAGTTCCGGCTGCGCCAGCCTCTTATCCGGTTTCGTCGTCGTCCGCTGTTCCGGTTCCCGCCTCCGGTGGCAGTGGCAGTACCCTGCACGGTGTCACCTACTCCCCGTATACGGGCACGGGTGCTTGCAAGACGGCGTCTCAGGTCGATGCAGATTTTGCCGTCTTTAGCTCCGACCACGGAGTGGTCCGCCTCTACGGCGTGGACTGCGACCAGGTTGCATCCGCCTACGCCGCGGCCAAGAAGTACGGCAACAAGCTGTTCCTCGGCATCTTTGACATTGACGAGGTGGACTCGGCCGTGGCCACCATGGCCGCCGGAGTCAACAACGACTGGAGCATTGTCGACACGGTCAGCGTCGGGAACGAGCTCGTCAACAATGGTGCCAAAAGCCCGGCCCAGGTCATTGCAGCCGTCAAGCAAGCTCGGTCCGCACTACAGGGGTCCGGATACCAAGGACCCGTCGTCACAGTCGATACGTTTGTGGCGGCAATCAACCACCCCGAGCTCTGCGATGAGTCGGACTACTGCGCCGTCAACGTGCACCCCTTCTTCGACCCCAACACGGGTGCCGACCAGGCTGGCGCCTTTGTGACGACACAACTTGAGCGGATCCGCAGCAAGATGGCCGATTCCGGCAAGCGAATCGTTGTGACGGAGACGGGCTGGCCATGGAAGGGCGAGGCCAACGGCGCCGCTGTACCAGGCACGAATACCCAGATACAGGCGCTCTCCTCCATCAGGGGCTCCTTCACGAGCAATCCCGGCGACTGCATTTTCTTTACTGCATTCAACGACCTATGGAAGAAGGCGGCGCCTGCCACGTTCATGGCCGAGCAGTTTTGGGGAATGGGCGGTCGATATTCAGCTTCTGACAAATAGTGGACGTTATCAATCTTGTTTTTTTTTCCTTAAATTCTAAACTACTCCCCTTTTTATTTTTCTGCTCCTCCTTTTTTTTTCCTTTCTTTTGAAAGCCATGGGCATTTGCTCATCGTTTTGAGGAGAAGGGAGAAAAAAAGAAAAGAAAGAACAATCATTTCTTTTAGTTCACCTTTAATGATTATTTCTTGAATACCCGGAGTCCACGGAGTTGGTGATCGAATAGCTGAATTCATCTCTCACAAGAGAGCCTAGGGGTTAGATGGGACCAAGCCGGCAGGATTGCTCTTCATCTCGATGATGAGAAAATGAAAGACTACTGATAACAATGATGTTTGGAAATCGGTGAGATTGCGAAGCAGTTGGTTTTCTGGGACATGCTTGTGGTTTTCCCCTTTTGTTTCTTATAGGGAACAAAACTCATTTCTTGTGCAATGCCATTTCCGCCGCCGAGACGCATGTCCATTGGTTTGTTATTCCACTTCGAGATTCCACCTGATGGGTATGTCTCCATTGACACATTGCAGTTATATTCAATCAAATCTGACGAGCGATTATAAACTTGAATTTGGTTTTGCGTGTTCATATGTTATCATTGTCGGGTTCGAAACTACTTGAGGTCTAGTTGGCAAATTGCCCAGAGAGCAAAAAGAAGAAGACAATTGTAAAAAAAAAACTAAAAAAAAAACTGCGCGGCTTGGGGGAGAAGAAGAATGAGAGTGCAAGGGACAAACAAGACACCAAAGAGCAGTATAGTTTTGATTCAAGGGCAATTACAGCATCTATTACCTTCACGAGTATTGCCAATCTCTTCTGGGCAAACTCGTTGTGATTCATCCATTTGCGCCCTCGACAAACTGATTCTCCATCGGTGTGCCCATGATCATATTTTTGATGTTGTTCCTGGCACTCCACACAATATTCTCCGTGAAGCCCTTCTGGCGTGTGACACCGTCATTGAATATTGCCTGGATATCGCTATCGCCTGCGAGACGTCCTTTGGCCTTGTGATGGAAGAACAGAGGTGGAGTCACGCTGATGCACTTGGTATCTAGGCCACGGTCTCTCGCCGTGGAGGCATCTTTGGCTACGCCCACGGTCGAGACGGCGCGTCGGCAAAGGGCCGCCAGCGAGTTGTCAAAGGGTCCGACGAGATGGTCCACCGAGAGGTCAAAGAGTACCTTTCTCGCGCCCCGCTGGGAGAGGGCATAGGCAAAAGTGCAAATGGGCGCTCCGGTAATGTGAACCCACCGCGTGTGCTCAGGGTATTGCTTGAAGTCTATGAGGCCAGTCACCCGATTCTGCGGTGGCACAGTGGAATCGTTCTGAATCATGAACTTGCGCTGCATGTATACAAGCCCGGCATCGTCGAGGGGTTTTCCCTTGTTCTCGTCCAACATTTCTGGGAAGACTTCGCCACAGTGGCCCAGCCATAAAATGTCCCACTCGTCGCCGTAAGGTGAAGTCGAGTGCGAAGAAGAAGAAGAAGAAGAAGAAGAAGAGGAGGAGGAGGAGGAGGAGGAGGAGGAGGAGGAGGAGGAGGAGGAGGAGGAGGAG
>NW_006917093.1:5876914-5924282 GCF_000516985.1 Pestalotiopsis fici W106-1 | reverse complement strand
GAGGAGGAGGAGGAGGAGGAGGAGGAGGAGGAGGAGGAGGAGATGGAGGCGGTAGTTGCGATTGCAGTGTAAGTGTTGGTGCTCAATAATTGACGAGCGCCTCTGGCTACTTGCTCAAGTTGCAGTTTCAGCCCAACATCCCAGTCCATGTCGTCCTCCATGATCAGAACCGATTCCAAGCTCTCGTCGACAATCCTAAGCACAAGTCAGCAAAAGATCGCTGTCGAGAGCGAGACCGAGGCCAGAGGCTGTAGGGAAAAAAACAAGAAGCAGGCGGCTGGACAGGCCATCTCACCTTCGCACCGCGTTCATGTGTCCTCGCCAACTCCCCAGATTGTTCTCCCACAGCTCCTTTCTATCAACTCCAAAGGGCAATGCCTTGTCAACTACCGTCTCTCCCCGCACCCCATCTACCCACTCGACGTGGAAACCCGTCAAGGAGCTCGTGAGTGCGATGGCATCACGCTTATCGGTTCGCTCGGGCAGGCCGACGACGAAAACCTTGGAAAAGCCCAGAGTATCGTTGGTGACACGGTCGATGTCGACAGTGGGGGATGCGTGTCCCCCGCGCTCGTTGTCATATTGTTTCGACGGCGCCTCGACCTCGCCTGTGCTGTACCGCATCGAATCCGCGTTCTCCGTCTGCTTCTTTGGGAATGACCACGAGTCTACACGTGATAATTGCATAGCAAGAGTGAAAAATAGAACCATGATAATGAAGGCAACACTACCAAACGTGATACGCCGCGGCAGACTGCACGCGGTCGGCAGCTTCAACAGCGAAGACATGGCCACTTCGAATGTTCTCAGCTGTCCCGAATGATGGTCGAAAAGGATGGCATATATGCTCTATTGATTGGAAATGGGGTCCGTCTATTTCTCCCTTGATGTGCCAGCTGTATTTGACGGTAGGCACAGGTCAAGCGGTTGCTGGCCTTTTTGGTACACAGAGAAACGTTGTACAGTGAGAGCGACAACCAGACCCTGGGACGCACGGGATGAATAATCTCAAGATTCTGGAGCGACACAAGCATTCATAGAAAATGACTGGGCAAATTGGTGGTGTGTATCAGTAGGGGCTTAGGTAGTCTAGATATAGACGACATGGTGAGCCGGGTGGGAATAAAAACAACAGCAGCAATAACGGTGTTCACACTGAAGCAGGAACTGAGTGATTGAAACCTCTCAGCGTCAACGCCGATACTAGAAACGCTACCTAGACAGACCCTTAGCTGTCCGCCTGCCTAATGATCTACTTCGTTGTTTACAATCGGCACATATGATGGCTCCATTTGAATGAGGTAGGCATAACCCCCAAGCTGGACGAACACATCTCAGGTCTAACCAAGACCATCCCGAAATGCTATAGAAACACGGTCTGCTTCCTGCCTCTGAACGCACAATGCAGGGACTACCGGGCGGATAGGCACCTTGCTCGCACCATCTTGGTCGAAGCAAATATAAATATAAATATCCCGAATTATACCAAGCAACTATGCCGAGTCTGTTGCAAGAGACGCTCAAGGCATCTGACGACGAGATCCTGTTCTTTTTGGCCCCCCCTTCGTTCTTTCCCTTCGCCATCATCTATATTACCCAGGCTCGCGCATGTCGACAACGACGGTCTTTGCTTCTACTTCACGCTAGGCCGTTTCTTTCTTTCTTTACATGTAACATATATATTGTCGAGCTATGAACGCTGTTTATCTTGGGCCATGCCAATACTGATAGCTAGCTGTGCGCTAGTAATAAGTATATAGCTGCTCTTCCATCGGACATCTAATGATATATCAAATGCCACCAGCGCACTTCAGTACGCAATAGAGGAAGAAACATTGCAGATGATGGCTGATAGAGCTCGTTCACTGTGTTCTTCCTCCTCCATAATTTTGAAACGCCCAAGCGCTCCGGCGGCAGTTCTTGCTCAAGGCTTTTTACATGCATGCATTCCATCTTCCGTGCTACAGTAAAGAGGATGATTCAAAGCCCAGGCAGAGCTGCCACCGATTGATCGTGTATATCCACTTAACCCTTGTAAAGTACTTCCAAACTCCCCAAAGATTATAGCGCAGATACGCTGCCAAGACTCTATGTTGTTTATGCCAGTGAATTGTCGTTGTATACGCCTGGAGGTTTGGCCACTTCTTGCAATTTGATTTTACAAAATTGTTGAGAAATGGCTTGCCGCGGTCTCTGGTAGTACTCTGTCCTGTCCTGTCCTGTCCTGTCCTGTCCTGTCGGAAAGGAGGGTGGGTTATTATTGTTAAAGTAGAGAGACGTCGAGTAATTGCAGATGCTGATTACGTCCAAAGTATTGACTGTGTTGACCTCATTTGGAAATTCCGGCGAAAGATGCGACAAAGGCAATCACCAATCTGTGAAAACCCTTGGGTCCCGATTCGTCACAATCAGAGGCCCATGGCTAGGTTGGTTTTGCAGACGCCCATGAATTTAATAGTGTGGCGTTCAGGCCCGAGCCAATACTGCAGAGGGCCTGGTGTTAATGTTGCTGCTCCAGGTCGCATGAATTTCGTTGAAGAAATCATCAAGAATAATGATCCGGAACTGCTCAGCATACTTGTCCTTGAATGGCGATTTCTTCCATTCACCAGACAGGCATTTACGCCATGACACCACTTCGACCTGCCAACCGTGCTTGAGAGCTTTGATCGCATAGTGCGCAAAGCCATCAGAGTATTCGGCTGGCTTGGCATCGCCAGTCCCGAGGACCATGATCCCAGGTTTGCCATGGGCGTCCAGGATGCTGTCTTGCATGGACAAGTGGAGTGCCTCGTCGACACCTTGTTCCCCTAGCTTGGTGCGAGGGCACAGGGTACCGGTACGTGATTCATCACCACTCGTGTGCGGGCTACCTGACAATGGCTGTGTCAGATCCAATTTAACGACTTGATGAAGAATCTTGCAGTCGTATCCGTAAGCCTGGGCATCCGCTATATGGGTCGGCAGCTTGTTCATCTGATGTGCTTGGCGCACCGATCCAGCAAGCCTCCGCTTGACGGTATTTCGACCTCTTTCAAGCACAAACGCCAAATGCTCAAAACTGAAAGGTGAGAATGTGACGCGAGCAGATGACGGGAGCCCTTGGCTAGTCTTCGCGGTATCCTGAAAGCCAATAAAGATATTGGACATGTCCACAAAACAGTGCACATCACGAGCTGTTTCATCAGCATGGCGATGGTCGAACAAGTGCTTTCCTTGCATCTTGGTCAGAAGATTATCAAACTTCTGTTCCTTGGTGAGATGACACATGGGTTGAAAATGTGCACCAAAAGTTGCTGCTTGCTGAACTTGGGCCCGAAACATGTCCTGGATTTGCTGCTCAGCTAGAGATGGTATCTTTCGTGAAAAGGGAGTTTTAAACGCATCGGGAGACTGAACTGGTGGAAGCAATGTCGAAGACAGAACCGGACAACCACCGACTTCGTCATCTTCGTCAATATCAATCTCGCCCAAAGGATGTCTGGCAATGTTCTTGGTGGTTACCACAGCTGTCGCGTAAGCCGATCGGTCTCTGGGAACAACATGGGCTTTAGTCGTAGCCGATAATGAACTCGTACAAATATCATTGAGAGTCGTCAAAAAGACATCTCCGCGGGCTTGGGATAATCCTTTAGGAGTAGGGGGAACATTTACATTCTCCTCAGTACTCAACCAAGAGTCCATACCCTGCCCTCGGATGGTTTGTAGACCCCTTCCAGACATGCTTGGAGTGGTAATGGCGGTTCGTGTGCCCGATGTCTGGACATTGGTAGTGACGGGTCTGATTTCTGTAGGCCCATGAACTCTAGAGTCATTGTTGCTACTCATGTCGGACTTGGGTTGAACAGCTGCTCGTAGAGCTTCCAAGTAATGATTCTTCTCAATGTTTGTGACTGCCCGGGGCTTCTGAGTGCTTCTCTTTGCGCCGAAAAGGTCATTTTGACCCATGGGAGAAGCTTGTGAAACGGTTCTTCGCCGATCTGTTGACCCATCTTCATTTGTTATCCGATAACTAACTGATGTATGAGGATCCTTTGAATCCGTACACATTTCAGAAGCTCCTAACGCGACCAATCCAGTCGCTACTAGAGCCGGCTGGCAGAGAGATGCCTGAGCAGCTCCAAAAAATGGCACATAGTCCTCGTCGGCGGGTTTCGTTGTTTCACTTGCCCTTCCTTCATGGCATTCTTCATGAGACGGAACGCTGGGCGAAGTTTCTCTAGAAACAGCGTCTTTCCTACTATTCTCCACACCTGAAGCTGTAGATTTCCAACGAGGCGATGAACGCAGAGTGCCGGCAATATATGTTGTCAATGACTTTGGATTTGCTCTAGGAATTTCTGTGTGTTCAGCAGAAACTGGGCTTCGTGCGGTTGCTGAAATAGCCAATTCTGCTAGTGCTACCGCATGGTCGAGTCCCGCTGACAAGCCAAGTTGTTTTTGTTCCGGTGTATGCGGAGGCGTAGCGAGACGCATTCGAGTATAGGTCGAGATGGGGGAGACCATGGCATCAGGTGTCTTTGGGCGCGTACCATAATCGACAATGGAGTTGATATCGAGACTGCCGAAGCCTAGTCTAGGCTGTATATCATTGGATGCGGGCATATTTCCGCGGAATGCGCGACGTTTTATCACGGGTAAATGCTTGTCTTGTATAGTAGCAGCCGAAGTACTATCGTCGAGGGAGGTCTCGCCGGAGCCCAGTGAATGGTCTGGGGAAGTCGCTTCAGAAGTTGAAGATCGAGTATCATCGAAAATCGAGGGAGATGTCTCGATGGACGGCACAAATTGAGGTATGTGGCCAGTGACCATCCTGTATGAATCCGCCGCCTCTTGGCGACAGGGAGCAAATCGATGATGTGAATGCAAATGGATTGTTTTTTATTGTCTTCGTGTATCCGAAAATTAGCGAGAACTTGAGATGAACGGGATACCCGCGGACGATAAAGCCGAGAGAGAGAGAAAGAGAGAGAGAGAGAGCGATAGAGAGAATTGATACGAACAGGAACAGGTAGCGAGCTCGATGGAATGAATGGAAGGGAGAAGAGCAGATCAAGAAGTTGAAGCGCAACAGAACAGAAAGAGTCGCGGGCTTCAATGCCATGTCACAGACAAAATAAATGAGGTTGGAGGGTTGAGTATCAAAGCAAATGGAACAGCCTGGCAGTGTTCGTGGTGTGAATCGGCGCTTGCCAAAAGACAGACAGGATTTGAGAAGAAGGAACCGCTCATGACGCGTCAGACTCACCTTGACGGCGAAGAGATTTGACTCAGAAAAGAAATATCAGCTGCTACCATCCGCACAACGTCCCCGAGCGACAAGAAGGGCGAAAGCAGTTGCGACAACTCATAGTCGCCGGTTATGCTCCACGGGTTCAAGTTTGTAAGAGCACGAGGAGACGGTGGAGTGGTGGTTGAAAACAAAGATGGTTCACAATGTAAAACCAGGACTGAATGAATAAAGAGGATGGGAAGTTGCTGTTGCTGTCTTCGCTCCGTTACCGAATCTTTGGAAGATCAAAAAGAAGGCCGAAAATACAACAAATAAACGAATGCGCGTGGAGCTGTTGAAGTAAAGAAGCTTGTGGGTAGATGGTGTAGATTGTTGATCTTCTTTTCGAGATGATTCATTGAAGATCCCTTGGGTACAGCCTAGAGCTGGAGGTAGAGAGGGGCCAGGCCCGACTTTCAAGGGTCTGGTCGGTGGCGGGTGGGGGCGAACCTAGAATGTACGTACCTAATATTGAATACCCGTCTAGTGACCCACTCATATTGATGAAAGAGGTAGGCGGTAAAACGCAGCAAAGAGTCCCAAGCGCAAGGGGCTCCACCTGCATCAAGCCTGCAAGGCATGCACCTATGTACACTAGTCAGTGATCCAGGGACCAGCACTTACATAGTAGTAGCGTGGTAGGTATGTAGGTACATTACAGTACTGTGTATGATAAACCGCCCCGCCCAACACTTATTTGTTGTAGATGGCCCAGTATGCTTCGTACCTCTGAGCCAGGAGAGCCAGGAAACTAGGATACCTATGAGACTTTGCAGTAACGCATCAATCTTTACGCAATGTCCCGACTCGATCTAAAATGTGCGCCTAAACATCTTATCAATTAGTACCAATGTCTTTGGACAGCTCAATCATGACATGTAAAAGAAAACGCATCGAGAGAAAGGCTATGACGACGTACAAATGGGACGCTTATCCGACTGAAACGAGACTCTAGTAATCAAATTCACGATGTAGGAATTTGGCTTGAGCCCAAAATAAATAAATTCCCCAATGGCCGCAGAACACTGGCCATCTACGAAGAAAATGGTCGAGGGGAAAGATAAATATTCACTGGGTTTCTGACACCATCCATCCTTGGACGCAGGAATCTGGTGTAAGGACGGAATCAAGTGAACAGGCTGATATTAAAACAACACAGAGTACAAATTTCCCCTCCAAACTCAAGCCAGTAGCCTCAGAATCCTTGACATCCCGTACTCCGCTCTCTGTGGTCCGGAACGCCTGACCAATGCAAAATTAGACCGATGCCTCTGTTTAGAATTATTCGTGTAATATTTTGTCTTCTTTTCTTTTGGTTTCCCTTCATTATTTTGAGGCAAACTTGTCAATCTCAGCGTCCTTTACGCTCCATCCATCATACTGTGCCTTGAGCAGGTCATTCTCCTTGTTCATAATGCTCATCCAATTGATCAGTGTGTTGCTGGCAGCGTCAATAGCGTTAGCCCTCTGTACCTGCGCCTCCTTCTCGTTCTCTCTCTGTCGCTTGCTTTCCTCCTCCTTGCGTTGTTCATCTCGGGCCCGGCGCTTGGCCCGGCGCTCCTCGATACCTCGCTCACGATCGGCAAGGTAGCGGAGGCTGTGGCCTAAAGCAGCGCTCTCGTTTGAGAGTCCCGAATGCACCCGTTTGAGAGGTGGCTGTGTGAAGAATAGGACCCGGCCTTGCTCGTCACGCTGGAATTGTTCTCGGATCTCTGGTGGGATGCGGGCGTCGATCGCATCCTCCATTGTGTAGACCTCAACAGGACGCGGAGGGTTATATGTGTTTGGCTGGCCGTGCATGCCGGGCACGGAAGGGGGCGGGACCGCTGAGCGCGCCGGTGAGGGCGCCAGTCGCTGATTGGGGTCGTACTGGATCATGGGGGAATTCATCGGCGGCGGGTGATGGGGTTGGGGTTGGGGTTGGTGATGGTGATGAACCGGGGTAGCAGCATTGTAAGGCGGCGCGAAACCGTTGAAGCCAGGCGTTTGCGTTTGCGGCGGCGGCGGCGGCGGTTGATGAGCCGTGTAGTGAGGCGTTTGCGGCATGGGTGGCGGGGGGGCCTGATGCATTTGATGACCTGGATATTGTGGTACAGGGATAGGCGTCGAGCTGTGACGTACAGCTGGGAACTGAGGCGCATAATTACCATTAGGAGTAGGTGTTGGCGGCACGGGGACAGGCGTGTATTGCTGCACGTTGCCCATGGCGACGTCGCCTTGCGAATCCATAGGACGGTGAACTTGCATCATGGAGGCGCGCCGCGCTGCGTGGAAAGAGCCGGGCGGAGGGGTAGGTTCTGGTGGTGGTGATTCCTGTGGGAATGGTGAGCGGGAGGTCTGCTGATGAATGTTGTTTTTTCGGGTGGCTGGGCAGATTTCAGATTTCAGATTTGGGATTTGGGATTAGGAATTTGCGATTTGGCGAAACGCCAGATTCCACAATCGATAAGGACCGCCACGTTTTGGTGGTGGTGGGCAGAAAGAAATTGATGGGAGGGAGAGGGTTGGGCAAGGCATGGTAAGGGAGGGGCGTAATATGAGACAGACGAAACAGGCAACAAGGCACCACTTACATTGGCTTCACGTTGGCGACAATGTACCGCGCCTACAAGAGGAGGTGCATTCGCTGCGCCCCAAGACGGCTTAGGCAAAGGGTCGCTGGGTTTCGCATCATCTCGCAGCAGGTGCTTGATCGGGCTGGGTAGCTTCTTAAGTGGTTGAGGTGCATCGTACAGATCCATCTCGTAGTCCTTGTCCCTGACTTCTTCCGGTAAACAGCTCGTCCACGTCTTGATCTTATTAAGCTTATGCTTCTCCTCATTGTACCGCGACTCGCAGACGTAGACTTCCTTGTCTTTGGGCAGGCCGCGAGGTCTGCCCTTGTTGAAGCGGGTTATGAACATGACAAAGCATCTATCCACTACCTCGTCGATGCCATGATCCCGATACTGGCCTGTTTTGACAACCTCGTTCTTGTAGAAGTGCTTCTCGAATCGATGTACAGTCTGCTCTGGGCGGTAGTACCAGCAGGTATGAATGCAGGGCTTCCCAGACTTGTCAATATAAGTACGGTATATCTGAGCCACGATGGGTTTCGTCAGGTCATTCGGGTTGGTGATGTGCACCCAGTCGCCTGCATGTGGTTGTGGTTAGCGAAGTGCATCGTTTGGAGGAGGACTCGTAAAGACATCAGCAGTATGTGTAGGACACTGCATGTACTCACCAATCTTCCAGACCTCGCCCTTGTGTTGGATTTCGGCCACCGGTCTGCGGCCTTCTTCATCCTCAAACTGATCATCGGGTTTTGCGTTTTCTTGTTCCGCCAGGCCATGCGCCTGCTTCATCAGATCTGCTGCAGCCATGGAAACTGCACTACCCTCTTCGTTGTACTCCATGGCATTTTGGCACATCAGGTCGACATCTTGTAGGAGTTGATCCATAGTTTGATACTTCTTCTGGCCTGCCTTCCTCTTGATAAGGTCTAGTGCGATGGGATTTTTGATCGTAGCATAGTAGTCTGGAGCCGTCTGCTTGTCAGGCAGTCTTTCGAAGTGAAGAACCAAAAGTTCCCCATCCTCGTGCTTAAATTGGCGTAGGCCTTTGAGAAAGGACTGAATCCTGGCCTCGAGAGGAGTGAAGACTTTGGCTGGGCGCCGGGATCGGTTTTGTTGATGATAGTCCCTGTCAGAAGATCGATGGGTTCTGCGTCCTCGGCCACGCTGTCCGTCATCATCGTCACCATCAGAGTCGTCGTCAGAGTCGTCATCGTCATCATCTTCATCATCCTCATCTTCGCCCTCGTCTTCCTCTTCTGGGGGCGGCGAGTCCTCAGCCTCAGGCAATGGTCCCAGATCGGGTAAGACAGCCTCTTCTGAGGTGATAATCTCTTCATCTACGAGTTTCTGCAGCTCCTCTTTGAATATCTCCCTCAATCGACCGGCGTCTTGGAAGAAGTGGGACGAAGGGCGATTATATACTTGGGCATTGTGGCAGATCTTGGCGACATCTCGAACGAACTCGGAAAAGGCAGTGTACTGCTTCTTGAGCTTCTTCGTCTGTTAGGTACTGTTAGCATGTTTCGCAAATGCCTCCAGCCTGGTTGAATTACCCGAATTGTGCTAAAAGCGACAGCCTCGTCAATGACTTCGTAATAGTCTGGGATCAATCGTCGGTTGGGAACGCGCTGGAAAGCTTGGGCGATGTGGTACCCTTCATCATCCTTGATGCTGGACAGGTAGTTGGCAGTATTCTCGATAATTGTGAACATGTCCGAGGACAAACCGCGTCGCCCACGTCGACCGCCTTCTTCGTTGCCATCCTCATCGGCTCCAGTATCCATATCCACGTCACCATCGGCATCCATATCCACGTCACCATCAGCATCGACATCGACATCGACATCGACATCGACATCAGCATCAGCATCCACGTCCGCATCGGCATCAGCATCGGCGTCGGCATCAGCGTCTGCATCGGCGTCGGCATCAGCATCTGCATCGGCGTCGGCATCCGCATCAGCATCAGCATCCACGTCTTCTGCCTGAGCATCAACATCGGCATCGACAGTCTTGTTGGCATCGACGTTGGCACCGACATTCATTTTGACATCGGCCTCGGGCTCAGCGTTGGTATCAGCATCCTCAAGGGCATTGACATTGGTGTTAGCTTCGATACCGGCATCTGTGGCTGCTTCTGAACCGCCGCTTTCACGGGCCGCTGCGTCAATAGGGTCGTTAATAAGAGTTGGCTCTGGGTTCGCAGCAGATTTGGCCGCCGTGTCTTTATTGTCGTCGACGACCTGCGGAACGGGGTCGGCAGCTTGCTCTTTCGGTGCATGTTCCGCTACCTCGGACGCAGGAGGAACGTCCTTGCGATTGGTTTCGAGGCTGGCTTTGCCGTCGACCGAGTCGCGAGCTGCATTCGCGTTGGTGGCTTCGGTCGCGTCAGCCATTGTGACTTGAGTGCTGGCCAATATCGAATCAAAATGGATTTTCTGCAATGGTGGACTTTCTCTGGTCCATTAGAAGAAACGTACGATGTTGAAGACCTCGAAATGCAGGTTTGCGCGTCGCAGGAAGGCAGCTTGTCGCATCGCAAACCAACAAACTTGAAGCTCTCTTAAGCCTGGACGGAATGGAGGAAGCTGAGAGGCTACATTAGGGACGCGCCCGCGGCGTGTTTTAACCGAACAAATACCGACCCTGGGCAGCATTTGATGTACGTAGTGGCTTGTATACACCTCCGTGGCTGCCGCCGGTGTTTAGTGGGGCGAAGCAAGAACCGTGGGAAATTCTTCACGATAAGAAGGAACAGTAACAGAAAGAAGAGAAAGGAACCCCAAAGACTCAAATGGCTGACATGAGCTCTGAATTGTGCTCCTTGGAAGAGTATCTTGGTATCAGCGTGAGAAGAATGAATACAGCAAGTACCACTGTACGTACATACTAGGTACGTGATCGTACGCAGGGTGGACAGCAATTAATGTAGTGTACACTAAATAAGCTATGGCTCGTGCGCAAGAGCCTAATGTGAATATACAGCTGCCACGGAAGCATGTCGTATTAAGTGTCTGCCGGATGGCCACCATGGTTGCAGTCAGCTTCTCTATTTATTGACCTTTGAAATGATTTCTCCGGTGCCATTCAGACATTCAGGAATGGAAAAAAAGACTTGGCTGTCCTTTGTTCCACTCTGCAGCTAATGGAGATGATTTAGACTGCTGTCATTCCTGCCTTGGACAGACACCTTGTGATGCATTGATTCCATACTTGCTATATACAGGTAAATTAGCAAGGGGATGAGGGGCCCTTTAAACTCTGAAATTAAAGCTTTCATCTTTACAGGAGACCTGTTGAATTGTGTTGTTTCTTGTTCATATGATTCTGCCCGGAAAAGAAAAAGAAAAAGAAAAAAGACACTCAAGGGCCAAACAACACATCCAATAGACTGTTGATTTTTGATCCTGAAATGCTTATAAATATTGCTGTCTCATCTTTCACATTCTATCACATACTCCATGTCACGATATAAATATCACGCTCCCATGACTGGATTTCAACAAGGCTTTGTTATGGTCGAATAAAACTTCAATACAGTGACAATGAATGTATGATCAATAAGCTATGCTAGCTAGCGTTGATACAGAAGGACAATATGAGGTGAGGCAGGTATAGAGGCAAATGAAAGAGCCATCCGCCGTAACCATAAACTGTGCATCTTAGACGCAGTATGGGAGGTTGTTGATGGGCTTGCATGTAGTCTTGGCCGGGCAGTTGCCTCCATCCTATAATATAAATTGATGAGTCTGCGATCCCAAAGAACCGCCACGAAATATGTATGAAGATGACTTACAAGCCACTTGCCATCAATATTGCAGACGAGCCAACCTGAGTTATTTGGCTTGCCTAGTGTGCCAATTTATATTAGATTTCTGTTCGTTTCCCTCCTTCATGGATGGTACCGTTTGTGTGTACTAGAGGGATAGAGAGAAATAAGAGGTTACTGACAAGCATAGGATGGGGGGCTACATTGCTGGCCTCTTTCCATTACAGAGGGGGCAGCCATAGCAGCAACGCCCAGAGCGAGGACGGCGATGAACTTCATGGTATTGGTAAAATCGGGGATAGAAATATGGTCAAATAGACGTGAAAGTAGATGTTGTAATTTCGTGGGGTGATGTTACAATGGATCACAATAAGAGGTTGCAGGCGATCTGGACATATTTATATTCATGATGAAGCGATACGCCCATAGTCTGAGCCAGCTCAGCCCAAGGCATCACAAGTCGTCGCGGAAAAGAATCCGTTTCTTCATGCTTTGTATCACTTGGTGCTCATCGTATTACTGGAAGATCTCTTGCTTGGGCTGAAGGACTGGTACGGTAGATTGACGCCTCTCCGTCTCAGCTCAAGGTAGACACCGATTCATCACGGTTATGCTTCATTAACTTTCTATTTTAGGAGTTATTCAAAGCTTCCTCATGCCAAGACCTGCGATGAATGGTGAGTATGCCGCACCGGCTTAGTAGAAAGCCTAAAGGCGCCTCAGCCGCAACAGAACTAATGACAAATGCGAATACACGCTGACAACTTCCCCGCAAAAAAGAGTTGGCTCGACGGAACGTTACGTAGCATGGTATGCAAGGCTGGCTTCCACTTTTGGTTATACTGGTTGGAGAAGTTCGTGATCGTTGCACTAGTAGCTTGTTCGGCACATGCCTAGGTAGGCACCTCTGGGTAGGGTACATGAAGAAGTCGTCGGACAATCATGAATGAAGTCGCACAACGTTGTCGGAGAACTCAGCTTCGCTTTGACCGGTCCCAAGAAGTTCAGCCTGATCACTCGTAGAGGAACCCCAGTTGTCGCTCGGCGATCTTGCAGGTGATCAAATTGCAACTGGGAGGCGCAAAAAATAAGCACTTCGAACGCCTCATTGAGAATACGAGCATCCCCCGCATGTAGGTCTGCCAACCAGAGTCGGGTAGTATGGGAGAGGTACAAGGCAGCGATGAGCTTCTATTTTGTTTTGACGAAACTCGTTCTTGAGTAGATATGGACGGGTAAGAATACAGAATAATCATCGTGGCAGTCCGTACTCTCTAAATACCCTATAATAACTTTCTTTCTTTCGTTCTTTTTTTATAGTCGGTACTGGTATTAGGAAAGTCAGCAGCTCGTTTCAGCTGGTGGAGAATAGATCGCGGAGCGGAACGAACTTACCCGGAATTCCTTGTTTTCTCGATCAGTCAGATCAAGAAACTCAATGTTCTCCTTGTGGCCTTCTTGTGCCAGTCGATCTCTACGCTTGTTCTCCCACGAGTAGTAGGCCATAAGGATCGCAGTCAGTACAACTGCGACAGCGCTGGTTACCACCACCGTGATCTTGGCAGGAAGATAGTTCGGTTTATCGACGTCGCGGAACGTGAGAGGCCCGATAATATTGCCCAGGCCTAAGTAAAGTAGGGTTCAGTCAGCCATTACTTTTGTGGACGGTGCAAGTTCACTTACAGAATGACATTAAAAGAAGTGCATTCATGGTGACCTTTTTGGTGTGTCCTGAATAGTTTGCAGAGCTGTACGAGTACAGCAACGGCAGAGCTGAACCGATAACCTGTTGATAGGATGTCGTTAATGACTGAAGAAGTGGCAGGAAACTGTGACTCTACTAACATTCATGAGGTAATTCCCTGCGAGAAGGCTGCCCTTACTATCGTGGGCCGAGAAAGCGAGAAGGCAGCCCCCGAGAATACCCCCGATGAGTAGAAGCACTATGATAATCGGGCCGCGCATGTTGTATTTGGACGCAGCGATACCCGAGGAGATTACAGATAGACAAGCAACAGCACCACTAGGAATACTGAGTAGCGCAGTCTCTTTGCTTGTGTATCCAAAACCTTTGATAATTGTGGCCTGGTAACTGCTCACAGCTCCGTTGGGGACGCTGCTGCTGATTGTAATGAGGCTCAAAAGCCATGTCTGGGGATCTTTAAAGCATTCGAGCACTTGGTACAGTTTGAAATGCTTGTTCTCAATTCCAGTCTGGTTTTCGCGCACTCGTTCAATGGCCCAGATCTTCTCTTCATGTGTCAATTTTGCCGTCATTGGACTGTCAGGCATAAAGATCATGACAAGAGTGCCAACGGTGATGGTGATTAGTCCAAATACCAAAAACATAATCTGCCAACTCGTAAATCTGGCACTCTCGTAATGTTGAAAGCCAAAAGACGTCAAGGCTCCAATGATTGTTCCGGTTCCTGTGCCCACGTACCAGAAACCAACACGTGCGGGTTGTTCGGACCGTTTATACCACATGGACGTGATCAAGATCAGAGCCGGGGCAACCGCCGATTCGAAGCATCCAAGCAAAACACGGAGGGTGACAAGAGCAGCCCAGTTCTTGGCTGCCGCTGTGAGCGCAACCATTAAGCCCCAAAGTATAACGTTGGCCCCGAGGTACTTGGCCGTCGGAAGACGCTGCATAAGAAATCCAGTCGGGAACTCGAATGCTAGGTACGTTACGTAGAAGACGAGAGCCAGAAGGGAGAATTGATCACCGGTGATGCTGGTGTCCTCTTGCAAGCCCATAACGTTTGCATAATTGACTGGTAATCCATGAGTCAGGAGTGGTGATTTCATTGTCTATGCTTAGGTATTTTAGGAACTTACTCAAAGTCTTGTCGAGATATTGAAGATTGTAGCAGGCCCCTAAAACAGATGGAAATGTCAATATATCTAAGCGATACAGATCTCGACATAACAGCAGCAGCAGATGTACATACACACTACAAAGAAGTATGTTAGCAAATTACTTGTTCTTTTTCTTTTCGGGACAAAGAGATATGTAGATCAATAACAAGTAGTGATTTGAGCATTTTGCCCAAGACTGCCCTGTATTAGGATTACATCAAGTCCAATGTGCTCAAGAGACATTCTAGGACAGGCAGAGTGAAGCACACGGATTTCACTTACTTAAAGGCACGATCCACCAGTCAATCTTGCGGAGAAGTTTCTTCTCGTCAACCTCGGTCATTGCTCCCGTGTGCTCATGATTGAGATAGTCCAGCGCGGCATCCGCATCGGCGACTTTCGACGCCTGTTTTTCGGTGTCTATCTTCTCGCCAGACATTTTTGCCACCTTTTTCTTTCTCTCTTCTTGCTCTCAACTTGATCGTCTATCATGAGGCGATTGGATACAGGGCTGAGATCACCAACAGCTGATGTGAGTCCGAGAGGGACTGCTCACGTTTGACAACACGGGGAACTGGGGAATCACTCTCAACGAGCAGTACAACAATATCGAGAATTTGACTATGCACGAGATAATATGCGCCTTCAAAATGTAGGCGTTCAAGAGCCGACCACCCATGGATTTATCAGCGTCGGAGGCCATCACAAGGGCGACTTTTGGCCTCCACGGCACAGTGGAAAGCCAGGAGGGGCGGCTCTCATCATGCGAAGCGCAGCCGTCGGCCTGCATGATGCGGCGATTGGAGTAGTTAGACAGATAAGCAACCTTGCCCAAGACATGATTAGCGAGAGCTCGAAGCCATCTCAATGGCCAGATGATTAGGTGACTTCATGATGTCGGGGGCTCGGGGTGGTTGACAGGGGGCCCAGGAGCCACTGTGCGATCTGCATCGGCAGATAGGCTATCTGCACGGATGGAGCCCGGCCAAACGGCGGGCTGGCAAAGAAATATTGACCGCGGCTCTCAGCAACCGACGTTTTACAAAAGACCATTTCGGAACGGTCCGAACAAGTCGAACTTCGAATATCAAGTCACTTGAAGAATACAAAAGCCATTTTTGATAAGGGTGCGTCAAACCCTTGTAGGACTTGACAGTTCATTCTAGTCTGTCTAGCTGGCAGCTGGCCTTCGGCAAGGTCTCTGTTGCCGTGATCGGATGCTTCCAGCGCGGCCGGGCATCGCTCCATGGGCGGGAGGTGCCCGTAATGTCATAAGTGAACCGGGCTGTCATTTGGCAGGCTTTCCTTGTTGCCATACTGAATATAGATCATAGCAATGCACCCCTCCTCGCGATGCTTAGATACATGGCAATGTTTCGAATGAGAGCCATGCTAGTATTTTAGTCCGAATAGCGGCACGGCTTTTATGATTCATGAGCCCTTTCTTGTTGGCGGTGCTTCACAGTAGCTCATGATGAGTTATGGGGCGAAACAAGCACAACGCTGTCGCCTGAATGCGTTCCTAGTCAGCACATGGCAAGGTCACTTTGTTCGTGACATCGTGACATATCAGCTTACCTCGAACGAATAGCATCTCTGATTTTTTGGTGATCGTCTGGAAAGCCAGCATCAGCATTTGCACCCGTGCGGAGAAAAGAAAAATAAAAGTAGCAAGGTTTTCCCTACCTTGATCTCCTCATCGTCATCTTCCTCATCAACCACGTATATAGTTTCCAGCACATCCCCTAGCACCAAGTTCATGTGGCTATCGTAGGCCTATCGTGTATCAGCAGCCGGAAAATGAGGGCAGAAGACTTCCAATTTGACTCAACTCACGTGCAAACGACCCTTGAGCTCTCTGTCGCCCCGTAGCTTGACAAACACCACCTCATCCAGAAGTAGACGGACCAGGTCCAGAGGTTCGGGGGCGGGGCTGGCACCGACACCTTCTTCAACGTCGGCCATCTTGATTGCAGGGAACAACTCTTGCTGCAAAGTGCTGGCGGGGTGGTTATGTTCTTGTTTCGAAGGGCGTTGGTGGGACTGGACGTGTGATGAACGGGCTTTGCGATGATCCTCAGTTGTGTTTAGGCAAGGCGGGCTGGCACCTGACACAAGACGATGGCTCTTGCTTGTCGGCTGGCAAAGACCTTTGTGCATTGGGTACATAAGGTATGTACTCTCTAACTAGGTACCTAGGGGTAGGTAGTGCCCATGCAGGCGGGACGTACTGGAACTGATCAATCTGAGCGCCCCTGGAAAAACACTCCCCCGACGCCGATGGCGCCAATTACCTAAGGCGGGCGGCTTATCTGACCTGGAGATAGCGATTAGGTAAGATGGGTAACTTTTTAAGATTGATCGCACCCCCAAACACCCCCAAACACCACCAACTCTCATCTGGGCCCGTGCTCGGTCTAGAAGAAACAAGTGTTGACGCCGTCGACGCGCCAAAACCACACCAAACCGTTGAGTAGATCCACTTCCCCGGATTTCCCAAGACGCCTCTTCCTAGCGATGATCCACCTGGGTCAGCGGTGTCGATCATATTCGTTGGGAGTACGGGCTTTGAATTCATGAGAACTCCAGCCCTTGCTGGACGAGTTTATGGAAATATGTCGATCCGGGGGTTGAAAGTGCGCCTGAGTTGTGGCTCCTCGAACCACTATGCTGCCCAAGCCAGACTTGCTTCGTCGTCTCGATCAACGATAAGCTCGGCCAGCCTGTCTTCGGCATACAGCAGTTTAGCCCAGAGACATTATTCGACTTGGCAAGACTTCTCAGCACCAGAGTCTACACTGGTCCCACATGACGTACTTTTCATGACCCAGATGTTCAAGACACATCAGCATAAAATGCTCGCTGCTATTTCGACAAGTACAGGCCCAGCTGGCTTCGTTACTCCTCCTGGGGAAATGCCAGATGGCTATACGCCAGAGCAGCCAAAGCCCAGTGATCAGCCCCAAAATCCGGCCCCGGAATTCCACAAGCTGCTCCAGGATGCCATGAGCGCAATGCAAATGCGGAATAGTCGAAGCTTGCTAGTCGCCTTGGAAGGACTTACCCAGATGCCAACTCAGGATTTGGAAGAAGCGATCGCTACTCTACCTAGGACAACGATTTCGGAACTCCTATGGTCATTGGATCCTCATCAGATTAGTCGCGACCATGACCCTACATACGGGTACTTCATTGGACCCGGCATGTGGCAGTATCTGAACTTGGGGGCAGTCGTTGATGAATGGGGCAGCAGAAAGCTCTATGTGAAACTTCTGTTGCAAATGACGCAACTTCTAAAAGTTTTGGTGGATGCTGGTCATATCCCCAATGTCAACGACTATGTGCCCCTGTTGCGCGCCGCTGGGCTTGCCTCGGACATGGTTGTTGCCAAACTTCTGTGGGAGCAAATGCAAACGCACAACATTGCGCCATGGAGGCACTACGATATATTCCACGAGTTCATCAAGGCCAGGTTCCTAGTCGATCCCGCCTACTACGGGTTTGATAAGAAGCGACTCATGATGACCCCGCGTAACCTCCATCGCCGAGGCGTGTACCTGCAAGCTTCCAATTCACGTCTTGACCGGCTCCGGAAGAACAACCGAAGGCAAATGTTCAAATTCGGACTCAACAGGAATGTTGCCCACGGCGAGGATTTGACACGACGCCTGAGAAAACCTATGCCTCTAACACGTGTATTCTACCACCTTAAAAGGAAAGGTATCTTCACTACTGAGCAGCTGCTTTGTACATTCATAATCGCGTTTGCTCGTTCTGGCTCCCTCAGGTTCATCCAATATAGGATTCTCGAGGACTACTTTGGTATCGTTATCACGAGAGATGCAGATGAGAACCGAATACGAGTTGAAAGGATGTCGTCAGAGAGATTTACGTTCAACAACCCGTTGCGGCCCCAGCGGCCCTTTATTCGGCCAACATCACGGCTGCTTGACGCCGTCGTGTATGCGTTTTGCTCCAATGGACAGTTTGCAACGGCTTGGCAACTTGTGAGGTACATTTCCCAGACCTACAAGTTATCAATCACACAACAAGTTTGGTCCAATCTACTTGAATGGTGTTACATTCTCATCACACCACCTACCAGCACAGCTTGGAAGATGGCTGGCTTCCAGGATCAGATTCCTCGATTTGGAGCAATGGAATTTATATGGCATGCTATGAAATCATCAAAGTATGGGACGCTTGGGGCCCAACCTGAATTCAAGGACTACGACTTGTACATCATGAACAGATTGTCGCAGGGCAAGGTCAGTCATGCTCTGACGCTCATGCACGAGGCTCAAGAATTGTATGAGGCACAATGTGCTGCATATGACGCAGCCGCTTTCGACTACGCAGCCGTTATGCATGTTGGTGTTGACTGCACAAGAGAGCGGCGCAAATTCCAGCGTCAGCGTTTCCGCAAGTCATACATGAGGCAAAGGATGCGAATATGGGGTAGGATGATCCAGAGATGCTTTCAGCCAGACGAGTTGAATGATCCTATAGCTACGCAACGGATCCCGAGTCTCATCGAAGCTTGGGGTGGGATTCTTTCGAATCCTGTCAAGTATCGAACAGCTTCAGGAATGGTCAGCCTGCTTGATCCCGCTGAGCCCGTGGAGCAGACCATTTTTGTGCGAAACCACACTACCCAAATACCGATGAGGCGCCAGGGAGAATGGAACCTCAAGACCTTGCAACAGCGTCAGGTACGTCTTCTTAGCCGGTACGCTGTTGGAGACTTGTTGAGCACAAGGCTGCATCCGCTGGAGGTATGGAAGGGCGTAGCGCCGCAGGGTCGTCCCAGCCAGTCGCGACGTCTCGACGATCACCGTGCTTGGGAGGCTCATCAAAGGCAGGCGGCAAAGAGCGAGGCTGGCGAAGTCTCTGCTCTGAACGCGGAAGAATTCCCAGCACCAGTTGAAGACATTTGGGACGAAGACGATTAGTCGCTTTATAGGCGCGATCTTTGTCAGTCAGTCTTGTACACATATTATGTATTGGAAAGGTGTGGCGGCAATATCAAAAGTGCATGATTTCTCAATATTTATCCGGGTCAGGTCAGGTCCATCTGCCGCAAAGAGCAGCCAACCCGCTGATGTTGGCCAAGATCTGTAGCTCGCGGCATACACGACGTAGCGCCAATACACCACGCTGCCGCCTTGAGACAGCAGATGATTACATCGTGCTTCTTTACCCCACTACTGTCTAGTCCAAAATGATTTTATGCTCGCTCATTATTTTCTCATTATATGTCGCCAATTAAAGGTATTTCTTGTATCCCGCCCCCGGATCATATTCACTAGTTTTGCCCATTTTCATCATGCCGATCATGCCTTCAATTGCTCCAAGGTCAAAGTGTTGATGACCATGTACCGACTCAAGCTGATCCAGCCCCAGCGAAACCATACCATTTGACTCTTATGTGCCTCGGTCATGGCCTGCCTCGCCGTTGCCGCGCTCTCCCTTCCGCCGTACAGGCTGCTCATGTTGATCAACAGGCCAGGGTTGCCCTTGGCATTCTTCTTCCTGGCCTCTCCGCCAGACAGCAGGGCGCTGAGCATGGTGGCAAACATGTCGAGGAAACTGATATATTTCCGCAACACATTGACCGTGGTCAGGGTGTACAGATCGACCGGAGATGAGTAGCCGGGCTTGCCCGTTGTTAGGGCGGCCAGGAAAGCCTTCGCGCCATTGTACAGCGAAATGTGGTTCGGGTGCGAGGAGATGCCCTGGGCGTCAAAGGTGACGAGGACGTCAATGGAGGCGGCTGGGTTTGCAGCCGAGGGCGAGTTCGGACGTAGGAGGTATGGTGCGAAGGCGCGCGAGAGCAGAGTCGAGATCTTTTGATGGTCCCAATGGGTTGTCATGCTGTCAGGAAAGTCGCTGCAAAACACACGGGCGTCAGTAACGGGTTTCAACTCGAAGGAAATGCAAACAAATCTGGGCCGGGCCGGGCTGGGACGATGAGGAGGGGCAAATGCCATGGCGTAACGTACGGGCTATCAATCACAAAGACATCGTCCTCTTGGCGCACCCCCAGCAACATGGCGCTCTTGACCAACTCCTTTTTCCTGGTCTCGCCGAGCCCATCGGCATTGCCAGTGCTCAGACACAAGATCTTGACGTGGTTGCCCGTCTCTGGTCTGGTGAGCGCCAGGACGGTTGGGGAGAAGAACATTGCCTCATCGTCGGGATGCGCAATGAGCAGACATATGCGCTTGTTGCGGACTGTTGGGAATTGGGACTGGGCGATTGAGCATGTGTAGACGTATAGGAGGGGCAGAACCACTATCAAGACGCCCACACTGCTCAGCGCAAACAAGTGCATTATTTCGGTTGGGCGCGACAGGCGGGGGGAGCCGCCAGATGAACCGAGTATTGTATCGTATTGTAGGGAGTCAACGGTCTCCCGAAGGACGGGTCGGATATGAATGGGCCCGGGGCAGAATACTCTGTTACGCGGGCCGCGCTTCTCCCAACTTTTCGTGTCGTGATTTTATGAATATGCAGTTTTTTTTCTCCTCCCCTGCCGCGTGCAGTGTGAAGATAGTGTAGCTTTCGGTAGGTAATGTAGGTCGGCGCCGCTGATGGGGGTGCGGGAAGGCGGATGGTGGGCGCTCTTTTGGGGCACGCGCAGCTGTCGGGGGAGGGGAGGGGAGGGGAAGGGGGGTTCAATCTGAAGGATGCAATGCACGACAGCGACCCGACGCGACCAAGACAATGTGCACTTTGGGGGCGGTCTGTCTCTAATTCAAGGGCCTTTTCCTCCTTGCAGTCCACGATGGCATCGGGCAGAGGAACGGCGAAGAAGACGAAGCGACGCCAGAGAAGGCTCGTCCAAAGCGACACAATGAAGCAAGGGTCTCTTGGCCTGTCTTTTCTCTCTCTGTTTTTCTCTACCGCTCAAGATCCCCCCCCCCCCACAAGACTGGCCTCTAACAATTCCTAATTGCCAACTGATTGACTGGAAAATGAAAATGCCACCTTGCGCTTTCGGCCAAAACCACATGCATGAGATGAGGGATAAGTGCAGCACCCCCTTGTTTTTTTTTTTTCCTGCTCTCTCTTTGTCTTCCTCTCCTGCTGCAGATCTAGGAATATGGATTTGACAGTCTCCTGTTCCTGGTCTCAAATCGGATCGTGGGAAAATAGCACTAATAACTGGTCTCTTGGTTATAGTTATGAATGTACCTTAGCTTATCGCTTCTAGTGAAGCACAAATGACGGTGTAGATATGATATTACTCATGGGTACATTAGTCGTCAAGTAAATACCTCTGATTTCCTAGAAAAGACGAAGAGAGAGAGAGAGAGAGAGAGATCATTCAAAAATGCTACCGCCATGTAAAGAGCCAAATAGCAATGCCGAAAGTTTTTGAATATTATCCAATGTGAGACATACCTAGGTATGTATGTAATGATAAGTATCCTCAGGTGCAATTCTGCACACGTATTAGGCATCGTTGATGGTTGGAGGGGTTACTGCTTTTAACTCTAAAATATTATGTCTTTTGAGATTTGATGGACCTCCGGGCCCCTGGACCCCACTTCTACCGGGATGAAGGTCCCCTGGAGATGTCAGCGCTGATCTACCAGAAGCTTTATTTTGCTCCAGAACTGGACCATGCTAGTTTCTGCCCACCTACGTACCAATCTACCCATTCATATCAAAACATTGATCGCCGACGAATTCTTCTCTGTGCCTTTGCGCCACCTTCAACATGGTCCAGACACGCAGAGAACGCAAGGCCGCCCAGATACCACTTTCCCAGCCCGATCGATCCGGCCCGTCGGGCAAGACGCTTCTCGAGCTCGCGCAGGAACGAAAGCTCTTTGAGCAAGCCGACCTGAGGCAGCGAAAGCTCGACGGGAAGCCGCTCGCGCCCGAGGTGCAACAAGACGGCGAGGACGCCGACGATGAGGATGAAAATGACAATGACGGGGAGGAAACAGCAGGGCTTTCGCCTACCGCGGAGCGCGTACTCGATGTCTTACTGTGGTCCATCAGCTTGTCCATGCTGCACTTCACCTTGGACGTGCTAGTCCAGCACCAGTATGCTGTTCAACTGTCATGGGTACAGATCATTTCTCGAACAGCCACAGCAATCTTTGGTAAGAAGACCCCGAACCCCTAATTCATACGTGCCATGTTTTTCTGCATGTATCCCGCATGATTTTCTCCGGCTGAGACTATATGCTCTCAGTATTCTACTTTCTCATGTTCTTTCTTCACCCACATCCCTCTTCTCAGAAATTGGTGAATGGCCTGCCAGACCAGTATCAAGCCCCACTGCGGCAAGCCATCTTCTTCGTCACCAGTATCTCTTGTGGCTGCTACCTTGTGTATATCTCAAACACGTACACTTATCTGGCTGTCATGAAGCAAGCTCCACCGCTCGGCTGTTTGTGGGTTTGGAGCGTCATCGAGATGAACCTGCTGCCGGCAACATTATCCTTGGCTTGTGCCGGCGCTTACTTGTGGTATGGGGGCTATTCTATCAAATAAGAAATGGCCCATTTGCTGTCTCCGATGATTACGCGTAGCAACATTTGCAATGGACTGAACCAAAGCTTGTATTGTTATCACAGCGGCGCACCAATTGTCAATGAGAATGGTCAATTCGTTCCACAAGCACATTGGGGGCATTGCTCATCCAATTTGGTCGGCTTTTGGTCCATATCGAGCAGATCCATTGCTAGATTATGATGCCCGCTACCCACATGATTCTTGAACAGCTCTTGCGCTGTTGAATTCAAGCATCCACCAAAAACAGATAGATTTTGCGCCAAGAGATGCTTGCCCATGTGCTTGCCAGATCAAAGAAAGTAGACATCTCTCGCTTTCTAAAAAAGGGAATAAAAAATGCAAGACAGTATTCTATGCAATGAAACAGTGACCGACCACTATGACCCTCCGAAATGTAAGTGGCAGGTTATGATGGCAGACATTAACCAGATTCTCGAATGGTAAATGCACCAATGCTCTCGACCAAGTTCTATGGTCATGATGCGTGCTCCTTCTCCTCAAGCCCGCGCATGTACTTGACAAATTGCTTCTTGTGTGTCTGGCGAATGATGAGTAAGATAAACATGTCGCGTGTCAGGTTGATGAAGTAAGAAACATACCATCCCAGCATACCGGCCGTCTTTCAAGACGCAAATGTACCGAAGACCAAGCTTGACGAAACACTCATACACAAGATCCATGGGAGATCGAATATCTAGAGAGACAGGTGCAGGATCAATATAAGGTGTAAAGTCAGTTGGGTCTCTTTCGTCATCTTCATCATCGTCGATGGAGGGCACCTGGGCCATCAGGCATAATGCAGAACCCTCATCTGGCAGATTGTCAAGAGCGTACTCCAGATCCGGCGCAGGGATGAGCCCCACGAGTACACCATCCCGCAGGATTGGTAGACCGCCGTCCAATTCGCCAGCTCTGTGCAACAATTCCAGCTTGGTACGCAAGCTCGGGGCAGGTACCAAGGGGGAGTTTGTGATGTCAATGATGCGCTCTCGGCGCACGCGAGGAAGGATGTCGGCAAGATCGGACGTGAAAATTGGTTTGTGTTTATTGTTGAGGAAAGGGTACGAGTTCATCTCAGTCAGGAGATCGTAGATGCTCAGCGGCTCTATGGCGTCAGCCGTCCACTTGGCCACAAGGATGGCGAGTGAGAAGGGAAGGACATAATCGAGACTTCCTGTCAGCTCGAATAGGATGACGGCAAGTGTGACGGATAGTCTTGTGACACCGCACATTGTCGACCCGGCAGCAATGAGGGCGTACACGCCAGGCTGCACACAGGTAGCTTGGGCGTACGCTGCGCATGAATCCCAAAGACTTGAGCCTGGGAATCGCAGCACGAGCCACTGGACTGCGTGTCCGACAATCCTCCCCATCAAACCACCAACAACCATGGACGGCACGTAGATACCTGCGGGAACTTTGATACCAAACGTGATGATTGTGAGGAAACCCTTGATGAGAAATGCAGCGAGCAAGAGACGCATAATGTTGGGTATCTGACTGATTTCGTCGGGGCACAACCCCAGACTGTCACTGGACTCGTCATCGCATGGTGCGGCAAGATTCAGAAGCAGCTTGGCGACTGGGAGTTTCGTCAGTGGATTCCAGTAGCCAATAAGTGCCGTGACCAAGGCAACCAAGACGACCTCGACCATCGGGTATCTTTTTATGACTGGTATTTTGCGGAAAGTGACAGCCCACTTTCTCGAAGCCTTGATGAACAGCGCACCGGCAGCACCGCCTAAGATGCCAACCAAGATGAAGCTTGCAAGTTCAAAATACTGCCAGTCAACCTTGTAGCGAACCTCAAACATGACAATCTTATGTGTGCCATATGGGTTCAAGAACTTCAAGGATAGCGCTGCCGTGATGCAACAAAAGAATGTTCGGAAAAGCGTCTTTGCCGGGAAGAAGTACGCAACCTCTTCCAGTCCGAATAAGACACCACCGAGTGGCGCACCAAAAGCCACGACAACTCCGGCAGCGGCGGCTGCGGACAGAACCTCTCGCCTCTTGCCGTCATTCCCGTCATACTTGGCAAATAAACGACAGCAGATATTGCCGATACAAGTTGCCACATGGACGTAGGGGCCTTCTTTGCCGAGACTCAAGCCGGATGCTACACTAAGGATCAAGCCTACCGACTTGATGACGAGCGTTTTGAATCCGAGAAAACCGTGCAACACAAAACCGCTAAGTATCACTCGGACTTCAGCTACACCACTGCCAGCCGCCGAGTAGTAGACCATGGGAGGAGCCGTGGGCTCGATTGATTTTGCCCGTGGGCTCGCATTCCGAGAATCGTCCTCGTTCTCATTGTCGTCCATCTCCGCCGAGAGTTCTGCTGCCAGGTTCTCATCAAGCGTAGTCATGCGATAAGCTGATGGAACGACTGTCTTGGTGGTCAAGGTGAGTAAACAAGCAAGTACCGAAAACGCTACGACCGCGATGAGGTATACACCGAATTCAGTCCACTTGTCGCCAAAGGGGTGGCCACCGAGCACTTCGGACCAATTTCTCCAATCCGTACAGGGGCCGTGTGGACAGCACAGCTAGATAACCAGTCAGTATGTAGTCACGAAAACGCCGTAAGGCCAGAGACAACACTCATGCCCGCTGGCACCATATCTGATGGGAGTTGCGCACCTTTTCCCGAATATACCATGCCCTTGAGCAATACCCATCTTTGTAATCGAATATGGTGGTCTCGGCCACATTGACACAATAAGCGAGCACAGCTACCAAGAAGCCAACCAGCGCACTTAAAATCCAACCTTGAGCGCCATCAAAGAGCACGTTGACTTTGCCCCAAAAGCCTTTGCGTGACCGCAAGGCCTTGACTCTATAGGCATCTGCTATGCTGTCGTGGACCCAATCCGTTGAGGTGAACTGGTCGTACCATACTCTCTCGTCTGCGAAGATGGAGCCTTTGGATTCGACCAGGGAATCCTGCCTGTCTCCGAGGGCGTGCAACAAACGTTGACTGAATGAGCCAGCTCTGCTGTGATGCCTTGAGCCCGCTGCCCCGCCATGGTAGCTGTGGTGCCTCGATATACGAGGGCTCCTGGGCGTAGCGGATCCGTTCGGGCTATGTAAGCGTATGCGAGACCGCGAAGGTTTGAGTAGGGCGGTCCGTTCATCGGGAACCTGCTCGGTCATTGACTGCCTTCTCGACCGCATGTTACTGCGACGGCGATGATATGTGGGAGAGGCAGGTACGCTGAGCTGGGACGCCACAGATTGTTGCGACGCCGCCATGTCAGAATACGGATCCGCATCCGTATCTCCGCCTGAATTCTTGGCCATGGTGGTAGACTCTCTAGATTGATGACTCTTTGTGTGACATAGGGCCGCGTCACCGGGGCCCGAGAGGGATGTTCGGGCAGCTCGGTTCGTGACAGCAGCTTGGCGGCGCACTTTTCGTTCGCGGGTCGGAGCAGGGCCGGACTTGCTTGTCGGTGTTGTACTATCACCTTCACACTGGGGCACCAAAGAGAGCCCGTGTTTGTGGCGAATAGACGATGGCGGCCGTCAGGTCGACGCGTTCAGGTGCAGATACCTCTGCA
Organism: Pestalotiopsis fici W106-1; assembly: GCF_000516985.1. Classification (NCBI taxonomy): domain Eukaryota; kingdom Fungi; phylum Ascomycota; class Sordariomycetes; order Amphisphaeriales; family Sporocadaceae; genus Pestalotiopsis; species Pestalotiopsis fici. Next base: position 5,897,726 of record NW_006917093.1, on the reverse strand, counting down.
ACGGGTCAGTCACACACGCAAGACTCAAATGAAGTGCCAACAGCGAAGCCCCGGAATCATCAATGGCAAGGGTGCTGTCTATACGCGCGTGGGGTCTGGCCAGTGTTGCCGAGCGGATCGGCGTCGTGTAGTATAGGTGTGGTATTTCGGCAGGTAGATTGATCCGTTACCACGGGAGAGAGTGAATGTAGTTACTCACCTGCCTGGCAATGTATGTAATGTATGTAGGTAAGGCAAGTATCATGCGAGACAACAGAGGTCACCTCAGGTATGTAGATTCAAAGAGGTTGTTGATCACCCAGGTAGGTAGGTCCAGGTAAGCGAGAGGCTCTGCGCCAATAACCACCGAACAAAGGTGGGAGGATAGGCACGAAGGAGCGTACGAGCAGAGCAATGAATGATCATGCAAGAAAGAGTATTATTGCCCCATCCTTCACGGCGGTCAGCAAGAAGAAAGATAGAATGACATTCTATCGCCTTGTTGGAAAATAGCACGCAAAGAAGCTAAAATGTATTGGTGTATTGATACTAGCATGTACTGTATGTAGGTCTTGTAGGTCAAGTACATCCAAGGTAAGGTAACCCATGTGATTGATCAACAATGGTCAAGTTGGCATGGTCACCGGGCCCTCAAAGTCAACAGATGGACCCTGAAATCGAAGCACCATCCTAGCTTTAGCGCGCTTTAGCGACCTTTAAGCTGCAGAGACCGCTAGGACTTGCATATCTCGTGCGCCCCCCCAGTGGTCCCAAATGACTTGAACCTGTCTCAACTACATCATTCACTGGCCCTGAGAGCACCACAGCATTTATGGATCTGACGCGGCACGCGCATCAGTGGAGGGCAATGAACCATGGCAGGCAGTTTGACTCGGGCAATAAGTACAGACTTGGCTCTCTTGGAGTTGTCCTGCCTGTTTTCGTATTAAAAAAAAAAAAAAAAAAGAAATTTAGATGCCGATAATTCTAAGTTGTCTACAACTGCCACTGCATGTAGGCACTAGAGATGGATTTTTTGACATGACTGAAAGTTTCCAAAAAGTGACGGGATTATGAAGATGCAGGTTTAGCAACAGAGAGAGAAAGCAAGGCGAAACTTTCAACCAAGCCAAATAACGTTGCACACGTATGCAGTGACCCCAAGAGACATTGCCTATTCTGTAGAGCTATGACAGCCGATTTCAATACGACGCATACCTAACCTTAATGTAGGAATGTAGGCACAGGAGTATAAGCTGGGTGATAAATTGCATCGGTGCACTTCCTAACCCTCCTCACCACCACTTGGCCAAGCTCAGCATCATCATGTCATGTTCTCCAGGCATTTACTTAATACCTCAGCCATGCGCGAGACGTTGTTGCCTCTTACTAGATACACTATACCAGTTTTGACATGAAACACTCGAGACTAAAGTGAGCTATCAATGCAGGAACAGCGTCTCAAGTACCAGCCGAGCCTCTCTCATGGTTCAAGTACACAGTAAGGTAGAGTCTCGGAATCGAGGTAAGTACCAAGTAGGTAAGGGTTGTGTCAGGGTAATCCAATCCATGGGTGGGGGGCCGGGCAGTAGGTACTATGTATGCATGGCACCATCTTTTCCAGCGCCAGCTGTGCACAGCCGCCGTAGCACAAGCACGTTCTACTACACGTGCCCAAGGTGCTTGATTATTCGATAACGACTTATATTCATGTCATCTTTTACTGGAAACCACCGTGCTTCAGGGCATCTGCAATACGCTGAAATGATTACAATATAGGATCCAGGCCAAACATGCCGTCTCAGGGGCCTTCGAGCGTGCCCAAGTTTGGGTCGTTCAAAAGAAAGCTGGAGCGTGCTCCATCCCCGGAACAGAAACAGAGCCACAGGAAGATCCAGCAGACGGAGGATACCAGCGCTCAAAGCTATCAGCGACGATCTCGTAACCGCCAAAATAACGCATCCTCTAGGGAAGCCTTCCAATCTTCGACGCCGGAAAGCCCTGAGGACAACAACATCTCGGGCTCCCGGTCTGATATATCCCACCGCCCAGCACCATCTTCTCGCGGCGCCAAAGATGAGCTTTTCGCCATTGACAAGCGAGGTGATCCGCTAATTAGGCGCTATGGCTGCAATGATCGGTATGCGATCCCATCATATCGCAGATTTGGCAGAGGTCGACTGCTTGGGTCCGATGCCTTCTTTAGAACTGAGCCACATGGAAATCGCGAAGTCTTTCTCCTGCGCAGCTACCGTGAGGGTGGTTCCGAGCTCAGTCGGGATCGAATGAGCGTCCTCACCAAATCTGCTCGCGGTACCGGGGACCTGGTGCGTGTACGGCAGGATAAGTCCGCGTCATTCAACGGAACAGAGGACTTTCTACCTCTTGTGCCGATTAAGAAGCAGAAGCGTGGCCGCTCTGGGTCTGACATCTCTTTGGCGGAAGATCAACAACCATCGTACAGGTCTATCCATGGAATGAGCAAAAAGCATCAAGACTCGGAAAGCGATGAGACCTATGACAGCGATTCGTCCGCCAACTATGACCTTTCTGAATGCCTGGATCCGATCAAGAAAAAGGGCGTTCAATTGACTGCACGGATCAAGGATGACCCATCGGACGTTTCTTCCTGGATTGAGCTTGTAGAGCATCAAGATGTACTTCGCGACCTTCATAGTTCCAATGACCGCAATCCCACGCAAGCCGAAATCAAGAGTTATGCAGACATCAAGCTTTCAATGCTTGAAAAGGCCATGAGGCACTGCCAGTCTTCCGATCGTGTGACCGAGTTGCGCCTCCGCATCATGCTGGAGGGGGAGAAGATCTGGGACAACAAGACTGCCAGTCAGCGATGGCAAGAGTTGATGACAACTCATGGAAACGACTTCCAAGTCTGGACGGCCTTTATGGCTTTCCAGCAGTCTAATCTGCCCGAATTCTCGTACCAAAGCATCAAACAGAGTTACGTCCAGAGATTAAGCTGGATTAAATCCGAGCTCGCCAGGGAGAACTTGGATCCAGGCAGACAGGTGCTCTACAGCCAGCTGGTCATTGTTTTCTCAAGAGCACTCCAGTTCATTGCAGATTCTGGTTATGCAGAGTTGGCGACGGCAGTGTGGCAGGCTATGCTCGAGCTTCACTTCCAACGGCCACTGAATTTGGTAGACGGACCCCCCGATGCGGCCTTGTCAAGCTTTCGCAATTTCTGGGAAAGCGAGGTGCCGCGTATCGGAGAGCAGGATGCGCAGGGCTGGGCTTCCTACGAGAGCAACCAGGAATCACAAGAGCCACCGGAGCCCAGATTGTATGACAATTTCACCCCACCGCACACGAGGGATCCTTATAAGGCCTGGGCAGCCGTGGAGAAACAGAAGGCTGAGGGGGCCAAGGCTCCGGCACGCACCTTGGATGATGGCATAGACGATGACCCTTACCGTGTCGTCATGTTCTCTGACTTTGAGGATCTGTTATTCATCTCACCTCGGGCGTCACAGCCACTAATCCAGCAACAAATACTTGATGCATTCCTTGTTTTTTGTCAAATGCCTCCCGTTTTTGGCTCAAGCTCTGCTATTCGATCAATTCTTGTAGACCAATTCATGAACGGCGGCCAAAAAGCATACATTACTGACCAAAAGCCAACCCGTCAGCAAGAATCCGTTTCATCCGATATGAAACGGCCTGATTTTGCCTCACAGATGCAGAGCCACGTCAAGACGGTAGAGGTGGCCTTTCCTCTCTCAGATTGGTTCAGGCTCATGCAACCGGCCGAAGAGGTTCTGCTACCTGAGCAGTACAGTCTGGTGTCGAACGTCTTAAAGCAGCTAGTCGTGTCCTTCAAAAATGCTGGACTTGCTACATACTATCTTGCTTTTGATCATATCAACAACCCCGGCAGTAGGAAGAAGACTGCCAAGTCTCTTTTGAAGGATCATTCAAGCCACGTAGACCTGTACCTCGGTTTCGCTAGGTCAGAGTATTCTAAGAGTAACAAGGATGCCGCAAGAAGCATCTTGTCAGCGGCATTGGGGCTGGCAGGATTGACAATGAAAGATCGAGTGCGGTTATGCGTTTCCCAGACTTGGATGGAACTTGAAAATGGTCAACTCACAAAGGCTCTAGCTCAACTGTGCCTGGCTGCAGGAGGGCAGGCGCCTGAAGACCCAGTCTCTCCGGCTCGAGTACTCCAAACTAGGGAGTTTTTGACCAGAAATCGGGATCAAATGCTGTCTTCAAGAGCTGTAGACGATGCAGAAGCATATACAGAGGCTCTATCGCTATTGGAATACGTCACGGGCATGAGCGGCAAGGAATCTCAATCGGGGGTACAAGGGGATGTATGGTTAGCGGTGGCCAATATCAACACGTTTTCCGCCCAACTTACGTCACGAGGTTTGGCAGGCAGTCAAACACAGGAAACGTTGTTCCAATTCGCTGCGCAGCTACTTTACTACCATGCCAGTCACGGGTAAGTGTGCTTGGATCATTGTACAAATTTTATTCTCGTTGCTCGAGCTTATCTTCTTCGTTTAGTCCATATAGGCCAGGTTTCTTTCGCGAATGTGTTGAGGGCTATACTCTAGCATTTCCAAGAAACACGATTTTCCTGAGCTTGTACGCCTGGCGCGAGGATCGCCTGGGCATAGAAGATCGAGTACGCTCCATCCTGGACGAGACGGTCCTCAGTAAAGCGAATGACTGTGCCAGCAGTCGCGCTTTCGCCATACGGTATGAAATAGCTACTGGAAACGCTCACTCCGCTTGTGCAGCCTTTGAACGAGCTGTTGAAAGCAACACATGCAAAAATAACACCGGCATCTGGATATCCTACATCCGTTACTGTCACGGAAAGAGAGAGCTGCGGCTCAAAGCGAAATCTGTATTCTATCGAGCTATCCAGAGATGTCCGTGGTCAAAAGACGTTTTCATGGAGGCATTTGTCACCCTGGCTCGAGACATGGACACATCGGAGCTGAAATCAGTTTACAGTACACTCTGTGACAAAGGCCTTCGGGTGCATGTCGAACTAGATGTGTTTGTTGAGAATTGGAAGAGCACTTTGAAGCAGGAAGAAAGACAGCGGTAACATACAGATGGGCCTGTCTGATACACGACGGCTCTAATTCATGTCGATAGTCGAGCATCAAAACCATCACGATCCTTCCACTTGACATTGTCGGGTTTTATAACCAGGGTTGTTCTTCCGCCAAGATCCCAATAATCTATTTTCACACATCAAACTGTTCAAAATCCCGTATGCTTCTCAGTGACTTTGGTCAGTATATTCTTGGTCATATTCCTTGATATTCTGTTCGATATCATCATCCACTTCGTCCTCCCCTGGTCCTGCCTTGCTGTGTCTGTTGCCCCTATGATCGCATATAGTTTGGTCGTCTATTGAGTCAACGGCTTGCGCGCCTGGACTCGTGGCCGAGCCGTGGGATTCAAAGACGCTCGTCGCTGCGCAGACCAGACGTTAGTCGGGGTGCCCATTGTAGAAATTATGATCAGTACTAGGATTTCGCCACTCACAAGTATCAACATGCCTATGTACGGAAACATGATTTCTAGTCGCCTTCGATGACATTTCGTCGTTTGTGTCAGGAAAAACAAGGAGTGACAGACTGGGTCTGTTTAGAAATGAGTAGGATTCAAGTGTATTGTAAAGGGTGGAGGGAGAGGGAAAAGAAAGCGAATCAACTTTATATTGAATATAGTTCCCTTTTTTTTCTTTTTTTCTTTTCTTTTGGGGGCCCAAGAACGGCGATCCTCTGGTTGCAGTTCCCTGCAGCTCAAACGCAGCATGATCGCCGACACAGAAGCAAGGCATTTCGTGTGGATCATTTCCGTCCACAGTGCATTGATAACGAGACCTTCCACACCAACGGCACCTTGTCATTTCTCTTCAAGATGACCAGCGCAGGTGTTGCGCACCGGGCCACCAAATGTGACATCATTTATGGTGAGAAGGACCTTCAACTAACGTCATTGCTTCTTCACTAAATACTTTGTCGGGGTTGTAAGGTTATGACTTGTGTGTATGTTGTCAGCCCAGCAATTATTGCGCAATGGAAACACCATCCGGTTATCCCACAAAGTGTTGATGATTATGTCTTGACAGACAACAGGGTGAGTGCCTATCTCCTGGTGATATGGGATATGTGACCAGCCCCTACGAGGCCAGGAATTTTTCTGATGTATTTCGTCTTGAATTATATGATTCTCTATTTTGATAGCTTGACACTCTTGATCAAGCCTGGCTTGATACCTGTCTGTTCGCCCTTGTAACCGCCGCGACCCTCTCCTCCCGAGTACGTCGACTTCATCGATTTGAGCTTCTTCTGCTTCTCTGCATACTTCATACGCTTCTTGACACGCGAATTCCTGACCTCCTTCTTCCGCTTGGCTATTAACAAGACACGTTAGCAATTGAGCCTTCTCAAATGGGGAACATAGATTGCGATAATGTTTTTCGCAGCCTTGGTCTGGTCCGAGTAGAAGTCGAGAACAGAAAGGAGTATACTTACGTGCAAGTCCCTTGTTCTTTTCGATGGCATACCTGTATCATAGTTAGCATCCTTTTCTGCCCTTTTGCCAATATCCGCAGGAAAAGTACTGACGTGATCTTTCTCTTGCCATCTTCTCCAATGACCTCTTGCTCTACAACCCTGTCCGCCTTTGATGCTTCGGCCAATGCTTCTGCTCTTGCGGTCTTCTCGGACTTCTTCTTGTTGCTTCTTGCGGCGATCATGTCATAATATTCATCTTCGTCGTCCCTGATTGCAGCAGCTTTCTGATTTTCATCATCGCTGTCATCGCCCAGGTCAGCGCCGTGCTTCGAATCCTTCTGGCCACGTTTCTCCGCGGCAGCATTGAGACGGGCTTGGCGATCCCTGAGTCGTTCTCGGTAGGGAATATCCATATCACCACCCGCGTCCCTTCCAGCACCAGCTCTCTTGTTGGCCTTTTGGACAATCTGGGAGGTGTAGAAGCGCAGACTCTTCTTGCGGGCGGCCTTTTCTGCCGCTGCCTTGGAATCCATAGTTTCCTCTTCACCAAAGTCTGAATTGTCGTCGGGAATGGCCTCTGTCTTTGTCTTCTTCGATTTCTTTGCCTTCGACACCAGTGTCGACAGATCTGCAAGGGAGTCCTCAATCTCCTGGGCTTTGCGCTGCGCTTGCTTGGCTTTTCTCTTTTCCTTATTCGTGTGGGTAACGTCGTTGGAAGCCTTTGGCGATGCGAGGGTGATGTCATCCACAGATGACGAGTCCTCGTCCGCCGGTTGCCGGGCGGCTGCTGTTATCTCGGCAGGCTTGGGAGCCTTCAAATCCTTTACACGCTGCCACGCCTCACGACATTGAAGCAGAGTGCCCATGACTTCGTGGTCTCGCAGCTCGGCTGGATCGAGGGCCTTGACACTGCCGTTGGAATCGCGAGCTGGGGAGGTCAGAGTCGCAAAGTACATGGCCAACGTGGCGACATAACAGCCGAGAACACGATATTTGACAGTGGCGACGGATTTCCTCGTCTGGCCATCAGCCTCCTTTTGCAGTGTAACCAGTAAGGGCTGCAGCTCGAGAAGCTCTTCTGCCAAATATTCCAGCTCTGGGTATCGAGATTGCAGGATACGTAACCTTTCCTCGGCCGACATGTCTTCTGGAATCTCGACATCCTTGAGCACTTCGGTGACCACTTCCGCGTCCTCCTTCTCCTCTGGTTTCTCTGCGAGCCACTCGTCCTCATTGAAGATGAAGTCTTCATCTGTCATCTTAGCCAGTCGCTTCTTTTGCAGACGCCGCGCCTCCTGCTCCTCCTCGAGCGCATCGGCCTCGGTTTGTATTTGGTCGGCATCGTAGTATTCCTTCTTGGACGAACCCCACCAGCCCGGGTCTTCCTCTTCTCGGTCGCCCCCGTCAGACTCTGAGTCTGCAGCCTTGGCCTTTTTGGAAAACTTCTTTGCGTTGCGGGCGAGCTCTTCTAGCTCGTCGTCGTCGTCGTCGTCGTCGTCGGAATCTTGGTCGTAGGCCAAAACCTCTTCTTCGGAATCTTCAAGAAACTCCTCTTCCTCCTCGGCGCGCCGCTGCTTCTTGGACTTTGGTCCGTCGTTGAACATGATGGCATCCTGCTCCATCCAGTACTTCTCCTGGTCGTCGGCGACATCCTCATAGGTCGTGACGGGGCCGAGGCGCGCATCTTTTGGGTCGTACTCGCGCGGGCCTTTGGGCTCAGTAGTATTACTGGAAGCCTTTCTCTTCTTGGCCATGGTGGGCAGCTCTGTGGGTTGTCGGAGTTTGTAATGGCAGGGCGGAATAGCAAGATGTCGAAGTCTCGGTAGATAGCCAAAGGCTTGTCGTGCAATGCCCAGTACTTTTTTTTTTCCCTGTTGCAATGCTTATCGATTAGCGACCCCACCACTTTTTTTCATGGGTGGGTTAGTTAGGCCAACCAGCCAGTCTCTATGGGGACATAGGAACGAACCTACTGTTAGTACCTACCTTCCATAAGCCTCAACCAATCACCCTCAAGTGTGCTCAAGAACGATTGACAATACGTTTGTTCTTCAGGGTCCACCCAATATGATACTCGTTTCTCGCGACATACCTCTGAGGTATATTGGTTACACCCACTCACCACGTATGTATATATATGCCTAGTATATATAACGTAAGAGGGTCGTGGAGGTGTCCACGGGTGTGATTAGGCCTGCACAAATTACATTAGCAATAAGCTACCAACGGTGTAATCAAATATAGGCGGCTACATTGGAGCGCCCACTTGTAATGTCTCAGTCCTGCATGCAGGGTGTCTTCATTACTTGGGCAAATACTGCGACAATTGTTATTATTTTTTTTTTTTAAAAAAAAAAAACAAGACTTCTTGGTTTAAACCAAGACTGTCACCAGCCAGCATTGAGAAGCCGCAGCCGTAGCTGAAGCTGGAGATGGAGCTCGAAGCCAATGGTTAGATTGCCTTGTTCCATTGGCAACATGTGTTTCGTCATCTGCCAGACTTGACATCTCTTATTAATGATCTTAATCAAGTTCATCCACGGATCCCCTAAGCCTGCTCGACTGCGCGATTGTGCTCTCAGCAGCCTTTATTATGGGCACATTATCTAGCAAGAGTGAATTGTACAGTCAATGGCAAAACATCTTAGCTATAGTCGACGCACATCGACGAAATAGTATCCATCGCATCTGGATTCTTGAGTGGAGGCGCTCTCGACATGGTCCCAAGAAGAGGAATATCAAGTTGGTATTAAGACTGTGTTGAGATGGCCTACGATCAGAATACCGTGTTTGTTTTGTGCAATGGACGATGCCTAATGCGCGTGTCAAGCCCAAAGAAAACCCTCTGATATTCATGTCATATGTTCTTGCCTTTTCGCCTTCGTGATCGAATAATGATAGTTGGTCTATACCATGTTCAATACTGGGATGTTTATTTCGCCAGATGTTGGGGTTCGGTTCAAGCTCATTGCATGAGCGGGATAGGGCAGTGTGTATATGTCATTGTTCGGGCAACAGGCATTCGCGAGGGGACCGAATAGAACTGCACACTTGTGAGTGAGTGACAGTCAACATGGTGGCAATCAAGATTGGGACGCCCACAGCATCCAAACTATGCTCCAGGCCCAATACTAAAGAAAATAAGAAGAAAAGAAGAGCAAAAGGAAAGGAAAGGGGTGAAACTATGCAACTTGCTAGGACTCTTCCAAAGCATGTCTATGGTTGTTGTGTAGTGGTTGGTCTGGCGATAACAACTCGTGATGATTTGCTGACGCACTTGTCAACTACGCCGAGCTGGGGAAAAGCTGGGGTAAAGCTTGGGGTTGGGGAGGGGGGGACAAAAGTGTCAAATGTAGGTAGAGTTGGGGCCATTTCTTCTTGATCTGCATACCCGATAGATTTGCCAGAGCTTCTCCAAAGACTACACCTGACGAACCCCAAGTCTGGTAGCCAGGTAGTATTCGTGCTCAATTCGTCCGATCGTTCAAGTCCTCAACACCCCTATCCGGTCAAACGGGCCGTCAGGTGGTCGACATTGCAGCCAACCAGTCGGATTGGAAGCGGAGGGTGTAACGGAGAAGAGCCTCAGTGGCCGAATCTTTGGGAATTCTTGCCTACTTGATCTCTTGCTTGCTTACTCAACCTTGCAGAGACCTGAGAATAACACGCTCGAGGTAAAGGGAAAGAAAAGGAGAACCAAATACTCTGCAGTTGCACAAGCTGTCTACTCATCAGTCACGTTGCCAGAGCCACGCAAGTCCGAGTTCTAGCATGAGACGGCACAGAAATGCGCTACGTACATAACTACTTACCCTGCAACGGAATGTACATGGCTGGTTTGTCAACCTCGGAATAGCAGCAGTAGTCACAAGCATGGACAATATTGAATCATGGCCGCTTCTTTCGTCCCTATTAGCCTCCAGTCAGTTGTCAATATGCAGGCAGCTGAGACAATTCATGAGCGCGTGTATACTGGATGGGACCAATTTAGCAACAGTTCGTTGTTGTTGTTGTTGTCGTCGTCGTCGTCGTCGTCGTCGAAGGTAGCAGAACGAACATGACCACGGGGAATCAAAAGAGAGGCTCCACTCACAAGCCTGCTGAATAGCCCTGCGCTGGGTTACAATAGGTAGCGGCGGCCCTACTGTAGGTCCTGGTTATGCGAATAGCACGAGACGTCATTTTCCAAGATTCCCACAAATTGTACCTTTTAGCTAGCTTTGCTTGTTGGGTAGCCTACCTAGCTAACTAGGTTGCTAGGTAGACAGACGAGCGGCAGCTTTTTTGGACTTGACAGACTGCTTGGTTTTTCTTCTTCTTCCCCTCCCGTCCAAGGTCCACCACACACAAGAGTAGAAGTAATGCAACAACTGGAGCATATGAGTTGGCTGCGACGATCCCTTTGGGGTCTTGTGGACTATGTCAACAGCAAATAGCCTTTTCCAAGCTGCCCCAAAGCTATCCCAAAGCCCATCCTGACTGCTTTTCCTACAACGCCACAATGCCTATTTGAGGTAGTCAAGGGGCCTCTTATACTGTAGGTACGGCCGGGCGGCGGTCTCGCTTCTCGGGACTCGGCCAACATGTATGTCATGGACAGCGTGACTCGCCATCAATGCCTGACGCTCTCGATCTTTCAGATCTTGGCACGATAGACGAGCGTCAATGCCACAAAGCAAGGACTAGACATCCACCCACCCAGCCTGGCTGCTACATACACTACAACATTTCCAAGCCTGTATATAGGTACGTAGTGAAGTGTATGGGCTAGGTCGGCCGGGGTCCACCGGGGACTATGACTTCAAAGATCTCCTTACCTGCACCCGTTCTCTAGGGTAGACATACGACGCGTCTGTCTCTTGTCTGTATGCCAATTGTTTTGTCCACTGCAATCCCGTCGGCCGTACTGGGCCCCATCGTACATCACGCTCCTGGCTCACAAGGGTATTGGCAGGTTTGCAGGTGGCTGAGCTATCGCAATCAATACTCGTCTTCCTTTGTTTTTACGTACTGCTTCTACAGCAGCGCGTTCTCCTGCTGCCCATAAGACGTCTCCGAGGTCACGAGCCAAGTACCAGAATCCGGGGTTTCCTAGTAATGATTCATATTCGTTAGCGACATCTGATCATTATTTGTTTTTTTTTGTTTTTTTTTTTCTTTATTCTTTTTCTTTTTTTTCCTCTTTCAGGAAATGTGATGAATCTTTGCACTGGTTCCCGAATAGATAAAAAGTCAGTCTATACTCCTGGTTCCCCTCCCAGCAAGTCATGCAACTCACCTCCGAGCAGCATTGAAACCCCATTGTCTGTATACGTTGTTTTCCTGGGGGGTTGAATCGGCAACATGACGAACTCTACTGTGCAGATAGCATTGAAGAACAACACGACTTCTTCAAATGCATTTGCTTACATTACTGGGCTGGACTTGAACCAGAATAATGTCCCACTCCTCATACAAGCCGACGGCCAGACTGTCTACAACCCAGTATCGCCTTCAGCGACACTTCAGCCTCTGGCCGTTGATTGTGCCATATCTCTTGGAGCCCCGGGATCAACGACGACTGTGACCATCCCACGCATCGCCGGAGGTCGCATCTGGTTCTGCCTAAACGGCAAGCTCACCTTTCTCGTGAACCCAGGCCCGGCCCTCGTTGAGCCCAGCGTCACCAACCCTAGCGATCCCAACTACAACCTGTTCTGGGGATTCTGCGAGTTCACCTTCAATGAATATCAGCTCTTTGTAAACATCAGCTACGTCGACTTTGTCAGCTTACCTATTGCGCTCAATCTGCTCAATGAGAGTGGTGCTGTCCAGTCCGTGACAGGATTGGCGTCTGGTGGCCTCGATGCTGTCTGCACCAAGCTGATAGCTCAGGATAATAGCGATCACGCCGGCTGGAGCCAGCTCATCGTGAAGGCGCCGGGTGGTTCCAACTTGCGTGCGCTGAGCCCCAACAGTGGCATCGTAATGAACAATAGCCTGTTCAATGGATACTATCAGTCATATGTCGACTCTGTATGGCAGAAATACTCGTCCGAGACCTTGACGGTCAATACGCAAGCCCAGTGGGGTAATGTGACTGGTAAAGTCGTCAGTGGGAATCTCACTTTTGATGGTGTTGGATCCTTTGCTCAGCCGTCTTCTGCCGACATATTCTCATGCAGCACCGGACCCTTTGGCAACTACCAGGATAATGTGGCCGAGATGGGCGCCATTGGTGCTCGACTCGCCGCCGCCTTCAATCGCTCCACGTTGCTGATCAACTCGCAGCAGCCCGAGGGAGAGCAAGTGAGCAATTACTATCAGAATGCCATCACGAACCACTACTCGCGAATCTGCCACGAGACCAACACAGATCTCAGGGGCTACGCCTTCCCCTACGATGATGTCGGTCCCTCGAGCGGCGGTGACCAGTCCGGAAGTGTCTTTGACGGTGCACCTTCGTTGCTGACCGTGACGCTCGGCGGTGTCAGCTCGACAGCCTCGACTAGTAATAGCGCGGCTGCGGCTACGAATGAGCAGCAGAAGGTGGTCCAGAAAGAGCAGCCGCAGGCGCCGCCAGCCCCTACGCCCTCAGCCGGGACCAGGGAACGGAGAAGGTCGGCTTTTGATGGGTTCAGGAAATGGCAGTCACTCCTCAAGCAGAAGTTTGCCAACGCCAAGTGACATGCCCGATCTTCTGTCTTGCGGTATCCATTTTCCTTTTCATGTTTCTGCGTACATGATCCCAATTTCTTTTTTTCAGCAGCAGCTTCTGGATCATTCACTGTATATACCTTGTTCTCGGCCAATGAAGCTTTTCTTCTTCTTCACTTCTCTCTTTCACGGAGGAGCTTACTTTTGGATCTCTTTGGTCCGTCTTGGTGTCTTCCTCTTTTTTTTTTTGGTGAGGTCTGCGTCTTGGATTGTCGTCCAATAAATCACGTTTGCATTGAAATTACACTTTACCCAAATTGTATCATATCCAGAAACAAATTACAAGACATGTGTGACCCGGAACATCAGTCTCAACCAAGCCCTGCTTAGTACCTAGAGATGCCGAGCTAACCAAAATCTTTCCTGGACCAAGCCAGATATTCCAAACATCATAAATCGTGTGGCTCCCGATAGCTTCCCAAAGTTCCCTTCATCATGACACTTCATGTCCTCGTCAAATCAATCCGCAAACCCACATGAAAGCGAGTAGGGCAATGGAAAACGCCACGGATGAACCATTACCTCGCCGAACCCATGCCGTTGCACCGCTATCAGTATTACCGTCTGCCCCAGCCTGACCCGCCGTCATATTGTCCTGATACATGAAGAAAAAGGTTGCATTGCCCTCGGGAACCGCGCAGACAGCGGCAGAGGCAGTCGGGTCCACGCACCGGGCGGCCGCGGCGTTGCGCCGTGCCGGTGAGGACGCATTATAGTATGCCTTGACGTAGCGCACGATACTGGCAGCGTCCTGATTCGGTGGTCCGCCGCTCCACTCGGCGTTGCCGTTGCTCCAATGACTGAGTATGAGATTGCCAGAGGATTTGGGCACGGCGCCCGTGCTGTCGTCCATGGTGGCCAGCAAATCTCCGTCGGCGTAGAAGAGTACTCGCCCGGCGAGGAAGTCAAATCTGTATTCGTGAAAGTCGGCCGTTGGGTCAAAGGGCAGGCTTGCATTGATAAAGGTGCCCGTCCCTGAGGCGTCGTAGCCTGCAGATCTGGAGCGCGGCGACTGTAAAACTAGGTTTACTGGATAGTGCGAGCCCGAGGCACTGAAGTCCTTGGAGAGGAATTCAAGGTCGATTTCTTGCGTATCGTTGAAATACTGAGTAGTGATTAGTGAGCTAGCTGTTACTCTTGATCGCCCACAACCTCTTCTCCTTCACGCAAGCTGACCAGTGTCGATGAAGGGAGGAAGAAAGAGGTGAGCCTCACCCAGAAGAAAGCACTGCATGTTCCCTATGTTTGAGGTACTTAAGTCAGCGCCGTGCCCTCAAGATCGTATCCTGGGCCATGGAGTGCCGAAAGTCTGTCGGCCACTTACCTGTACTGCAGTGACTTTTATACTGGCACGATAACTGCCCCAGAAGTAGTCTCCAGCAGTCGTCGCAACCTGGCCCCCTTGAATCATTCCGTTGACAGTTTCACTCCGGACCATTAGCCTCAGTCCTACATTGTCTCCGTCTGTATCGTCGTTGGTCCAGAGGTTTGCATCCTTGACCAAGTCGTTCTGGACCCCGGTGGCTACAAAAGACTCTCCGTAGGACCCTCGTGCCGCCTGGGAGCTCATATTATATGTTTGTGTCGCCCAGTCATTCCTCGTTGCGCCCTCCCCCACGTAATCGATATGTATGAAATCCGCTTCGAGGAGGTTGGTGAAAACTTGTGTATTGTCGTCGTCGTCGCCGCCGCCGCTAGTAATGATCGAGTAGCCACATTCACAGTCGGCCAGGGTTTGGGGCATAGAGGCAAAAAATGACAGGATCAACCAAAGCGCTGCAAATTTCCTTCTTCGTTTCATTGTGGATAGCGTCGCGAGCATTGATACAGTAAAGAAGAACAAGCAGCTGACTTACTGCGGAGGTCAATATGGTGGCGATTGGGGCGGGATGGAGCGCACACGTCGAGGGGAGGAGATCATCACACCTGTCGTGTTTCGGGTAGTAGCAGCATATCCTAAAGCCCGCGCGGCTCAGTCAAATCAACCGTCCTCCATCCAGTGGGCAACAGATGAAGGCACTTCGGCCACAATTTCGAAACCAGATGCAAATTTCCGTCGGCAAACACTAGAGCCGGGAAGAAGAAAATACGATGGTAGGTGGCCTTTCTTATCCTTCTTCTGCCTTGGCTACGGACAGTACATTATTTGTCCTGCCGAGCGGAACACAAAAAGATAGCCAACGCTCATCTCATGCAAAGCTATCAACCCCACCCAGTGAAAGTTCAGGGTGACCCTGTTGATATGGCTTGTACCATTGGGATCGTTTCTTCGTCGTGAAAAGAAAGAAAGAAAGAAAGGGGGGGGGGAATTGTTTCGAGGTGGTTGCGCGGTAAGACGTTACACACCCTGCTGCTGGAGAGGAAAAAGCAAGAGTAATGAAACACTGTGCATATTTTCAAGTCAATGTGTCTATCATCACAGTCCATATCAAGGATTTCAACTACATGATGGCCAAGACTTTTTGCCCATGAGTAGTAACTAGTTGGTCGCCCTACGAAATTTCTATAAAGCTGGATCCTGGAGCAGAAGCTGCCATTCCACCTGGGCAAATAGCTGTTCAATTCAACACAGTATGTTAATCGATGTCGTTGGCTAATATGGTAACAAAACACTTGATCGTTCAGCCAACAGAGCAAAATCTATTCAATGGAGAGAAGAAGTTTGTGATTCAGGCGCAATGTATCTATACAGTCAGAAAGGCACCAAAATCCCAGCAGACTAATTAGAGGAATCAATCTGGTTCGCGCTATTTCCCCCCTCACGCCGAAGCCACCAGGCTTGTGTCCAATTTCCATTTCGTATATGCCGTCTATCGCATTAAGGGGGATCCGACCAAACCTGGCTTGGTGGGCGATTGAGGAGGACAAGGAAATGCATACCAACAAAAAAAAAACAAGGAAACGGGTGATGCGTAGTAACTCGAACAAGGTATCTGGGGGAAAAAAAAAAACGGTGTGAAATGCGAGGAAAAAACAACAACAGCAATAATAAAAGCAAACAGAAAAAACAGTTGATGCCGTAGCTAGTAACAACAGAGTGGGGGAAAGGAATTCCGAAAATGGACCAGCCACCATTTGCTTCACACATTAAGTGCGCATACGGCGCTGATATTTCCCCTCCACCGTTTGTGTCATCGAGAGCCTAGGCCGCTGACCGAGCCGAGCCTCCCTCTTATTACCAAGTGAGCAGAATGCAGAGACGCATCAAACAAGGAAACTCCAATGAGATCGCAAACTCCGTTTAAGCCCCCCTTTGGCGCCTGACCGACCAGAAACCAACAAGGGACGAAGCACGAGGTATATGCCAAAGGAATCCACCATCACCCTTAAGGAAATAGAACCAAACACAAACTGAAAACAAATGGAATCGTGGTCTCATCAATGTTTTTAGTACACGCTATCCTCGTCAGCTCCCTGGGAGATCATTGACGGTGTCGACACATTGGAAGACACCTCAACATCGTCCACATAACCGATGAGGGCTTGAGCATGAAGGTGGAAGGACTCGCCCATGAGTCGGGTGATGCTAAATTAGTTGTCAGTCATTTTGTACCTTGTGAACGTCTTTACGTGATTCGACTTACCCCCAGACGACCACCTCGGAGAGGATTGCTCCCCACAAATTTGCGACAACAGAGCTCAGCTGAGACGTAAGAGGATTCTCCGAGTCGTTCTCGAACAAAGCGCGAATCTTCATGTACATGGCTCCTTCCTCCTCAGATGCAGGCTCCTCGTCATGTTCCAGACGGTAGAGCCACAAAGTAAGGATGATCATCAAATCCATGCCACAAAGAGGGTGCTCGACACTCCAGTTGGTTGGAGAGGTGCGAGCGACCCAGCGCACTCCCTGGCGAATAGCGGTCTCGATGCAGTTATAACACTCTTCAATGACCTTGAGCATCTCGCCAGACCGTCGAACGCGGTCACGGGCGGCCGACATGGTCGCGGCTACTTCGTAAGGATCGTGGTAACGCAGAGCTTCCTGCACCGTCTTGAGATCAACCTCAAGACGTGCACGTGCATTGCGAAACATGGCTCTGGCGTTGAAGATAAGGGGATGGCCCTTGTATGGCGCACTCAGCGGTACCGTGTCGGCTTCAGGTTCACAGAGATCTAAGGATTTCTCCCAGGTCTCCAGAGCGAGTCTGAGCTTGTACTCAGTCACGACATCCTGCAAAGCCTCGGGACTGCGCTTGTGGTACCACACCTCCAGAAACAGAGCGTTGATCATGACACGCGTAGCAAAAGCACTGTATTTCAATGCCTCACCTTGGAAAAGGTTGTCATGTGCTTCCATGAATGTCACACTCGGTGAAGCCTTCAGCTGTTCTTGCCATGCTTCCTCGTCTGTAACTTTGGAGTTCCAGAGTCCCTCTGATGATGGGAGTTGTAGCTCCTCAAACTCGTTGAAGCTGATGGCTGGTGTATGGTTGTACGTCATTGTGAGTAAGCCAAAGAAGATGTAGACTGCATAGTAGGTACGACGGCAGCCTTCATCTTCGACCCACTCAGCACGAGTAGGTTGCACTCCACCGCGAGAATCTGTTCGGAGCTTGAGCTCGTAACTGTTGCCGGCAACCATGTTGGCAAGGAGACTCTTGATTGAGCAAGCCCACTCCAAGCCCTTCGCGTCGCCACTCCAGCTCGCGAAGATCATATTCAGCAAAGAGCTCTGCATGGTCCACAAGGGGCATTTCCGGGAGCTGAAGTTTTCCTTGTTCTGCAGGAACTGGTTGACCAGAACCTTGGATCCAATGTGCATTAGGTAGGCTTGATCCTGATCAAAGGCATAGAGTGCACCGATAGACAAAACAGCGAGAAGGAGTGCTGGCGAGACTTCGGTGGGCTTGAAGGATGCAGGGTGCAAGAACGGCAGATGATGATGAAACAGGTTGAAGTACGTCGACAGGTAGCGATTCAAAGAAGCCAGGTTAGGAACTCGGAAACCGTCTGGAATTGCCCGTTCACTGTCATGAATTCGAATGTTGTCCAAGATCATGTTCCGCTCATCGTCGTTCAGTACTTGAGGAGCCTTAGAATTGGCGGCCTTATAGATGTCAGTAATGAGTTCCAGGCTCTGGCCCATTGCGAGCGGCTGGATGTTTGGAATACTCACAGAAGCAAGAGACTGTTGATCGCTAAAGGAACCAGAAGAAATCACAGAATGGGCCTTGGGGTTAGGTTCCGTCAAGAAGGCGTCCCAAGGAACATCTCCTCGAGGTAGTGCGTCAGGCATCGGCTGTGATGAAAAGCTGGCTGATGCATCCATCATTGGCGAATCATTCTGCGCATATGCCATTCCTGACATTCCCGGAGCTGCATCGAACGGCAGGCCACTGTGTCGCATGGCAGTCTTATGCTGAAGATCGGTAATCAACATGGCAGCCGTCTCGACGTCGAAATTGCCTTCGCTACTGGCTTCCAACTGTTCGAGTGTGGCATTGTCTAGCGCAATGGATGACTTTGAAGGGCCACTGACGGCACGAGGAGCCTTGGGGCCGGCACGTCGCTTCCCGTCGCTGTGAAGAGGGACACCTCCATCCTTTGCATGAACAGTCCGGTCATGACGCAAAAGCAGATCACGGCGCACAAATGTACTGCGACACTTCATACATTTAAAAGGGCGCTCCTTGGTGTCTGAAAAATCGAACTTGTCAGCATGATGCCCGTGACAATGACTAGAAGATTTGCAGCAATCTCCAACGTGGTGGGGTACGAGAGAATCGCGTCGCGTACTACTCCTCATGGTGTTGAGGGGTAATGAAACGATTTCACGTAACTCAATCCCAAGTTTAGTGGAGGCAGGAGGGGTCGTCGTTAAAGTGACGTTTTTTAAGAAATGACGGTGACAACTTACGTGATCGCTCGTGGCGGCTCCTGTGCTCACTTCGACTGAAAGCCCTGGCGCAGAACTGGCACTTGTACTTCCTCTCAGGCTGTGATCCGGTAGCAACTGAGGATTTCCTATTGGTTGGTGTGGATGCGACTGATGTCGCAGGAGCGACGGCTACATTGGCAGCAGGCATCTCGGGCAGGTCGTTGAGTCTCTGTCCCTTTTGTGTGGAAGAAGGGGAGCAATCAGACACACTGGCTGATTCTTTTGCAATGCTGTGTGGTGACTTGAGTTCAAAATCGGTGGCGCACGCTGGAAATCAGGTGCTTGGCTGATCCGATTCTCGTCGCAATTGGCGGGCAAATGCGTGCTCACAGAGCGATAGTTGAGTATCGTCCGGGATTGGGGGGGAAGTGCAGTGCTGCTCTGCTGCTGAAAAGTGTGGGAATTGCCTCTCTCTCACTGTCTCCGTGTGTCTGTCTCTCGCTGTCTCTCCTCGCTCGCTCGCTCGCACACGCGCTCCCGTGGGATTTAAAGTGTGTCTTCTTGACTGAACTGTATGTGGTTGGTCATTTGTATCGATATGCGGGTCATGGAATGAGCTGTGATTAAAAGATAGTGGCCTAAGCCAGATATTATTCTCGATACACAAGGTATCCGAGAAGGGCGCACGGCTGCTGAGAGTCGGCGCAAGTGAGCGGGTTGTCGCAATGCGCGAATGTGTATTTTGACTCTGGGTTGGAGGGGTTCTTAGATGATGAGAAATGGAAAATGGGAAAAAAAAAAAGGAGGGGAAGGAGGGACAAAACCTTGGGTTGAGAGAGAGGGAGGGAAAGAGCGGCGGCGGGTTTTGGGAGGGGGAGGGGGGAGGGGGGAGGGGGGAGGGGAGTGGCCTGGCTGGCGTTGCTCGCAGCTCGACAGAAAGCCAGTGCAGTGTGGCCAGCGCAGCGCAGCGCAGCCAGTGTATGTACGTACGCCTTTGCACAGCAGAACAGCTCAGCACAACAAGGACCTGGGAAGGGAGAATGCACAGTGCGCGCAGGGGCGGTACTTTGGGTTCAAATTGCAGCGGACTGAAGGAAACGGAGGCTTACCCAGTACGATTCGCGATTCACGGCGGGGGGGGGAGGATGACGGCTTGTACGGAGCTGTCAACGTGCAAGACCACCTGGGGTGGGGTAACTGGCGGGGGGGTTCAAGAGTTTCGTGAGCGCGATGGACAGCCGATGGGCGATGGCTAGGCGACGGAACGTGGTGCAACTATGCCAGGAACGCAAAACAGTGCGAATCGCCTTGGGGGGGCTTGGATGCGGCCAACTCGCATTTAGCACTGTGAATTTGATGCTGCGACGCGTAAAGTGCTGATGGACGCCGAGAATAGGTGGTGGGCTGGGTGTGGATGGGGGGTGATCAATGTGAACTGTCGTTGCTTTGGGATGCGACAACGAAGAAGCTAGGCTGCCTTAAGGTAGGCAGTTCCTGGGGGGTGGCCGCGATTCTGGGCTCAAGGTGGGGCTGCCTTTTTGGCTGGAACGTGCGAATAGCAACATGTACGTACCTTCAAAGGGACGACAGACCCTTTACGGAACAACAGGAAGAAAGGGAAAATTAAGAAAGAAAAAAAGAAGAAGAAAAACAAGGCACACTGCCCAAGCAACCGAAGCGGACAGCACACGCACATAGGATGCCCGCACTACACCTACCAACATGTAGACAACCAACACCAGAACTGGGTTGTAACTTGAATGCCAGTCAACCTTCAATGTTCATTTTGACCCAGTACTTAGCTCGTAGA
>NW_006917093.1:5836354-5876814 GCF_000516985.1 Pestalotiopsis fici W106-1 | reverse complement strand
CAGTACTAGCTAATAGAATTTCGAGATACAAAAGCAGCAACAGTTTTGGTCCAAGGCCTACGGTTGGTGGTCCTGTCTCCGGCCGATTTTGGAGTGAGAGAGAGGCAGATAAAATTCTCCTTAAGCAGGTTTGGTGTCTGTCCAGTGGAGGGCACATTGTACGCATACATTACCTTAACTTACTGGCTACGAAGTACAAGTCCCTCGGTAATGGACATTGTCAAACAACGGACTACTATGTACAAGAGGCTCTTTGGCTGCGCTTTGTTATTCGATAGCAACCCCCCAACCTCTGGGATATCGCCAACTCGTCTCCAACTGGTCATGCTCACATGTCCAACCAGTCAGTGTGCCTGATCTCCTCGAGAAGACGACCATGTCACTTCTTCTGCGTTGGCTTGGCTGCCTTTCTTCGCACTGGGTGCATTCTGAGATGTTTCCTCGTCCATCTGGCCTTCAAGTCTTCTCTGTGTGTCAGTACTTCATACTGTCGTATGCCTTCCTGCCCGTCCCGCTCCCAGCTCCTGTCAGTCAATACAGTGCGCAATGCTCGCCCGATACCGAGTGGGGGCTTCGCAGGGACCGGTGTCGACGGATTGCTGTTTTAGCGGTTGAGCCGTCGGACGGGCTCGCGGCTCTTCCCCGTGGCTTTCGCTACATCCAGCATTGCTGCTGCAACGAGCTCTGATTCTCGCAAAGCTGCTGCGCATCCCACTCTCGGCTGTTTGACCATTATCCTCCCCAGGGATACTCTATAGATTGTCAGCTCAAGTTACCTAAGAACGAATATATGACAAGATGGTTTCCCACATCAAACACTAAACATGTTAGCCATCGGGCAGGCTCTATTGCACCCCCCTCATATATACAACGGAATAACAAGATAGGGCCTTTGCGAACAGATTTGGCAGAGTTTGATACAGTTCCTTCCAAGCCTTGATTCATCGTACGACCTTGCGCCGCGGTATTAGCTTGCTGTGGCCGTGCCCAAAACGGCAGTGACAAAAACTGCTAATTGGGTTCGGGATGCAAGCAATGGTCAAACCCGATATAAAGACTGACTCGAGTCGTCCTAATCGGTCAAAGGTCTCCCTACTACAGTAGTATCCAGTTCGTGTCCCTCTTTCCTTCTGGCTAGCCGGACCTCACGGGCTGGAGATTGACAGGTACCATTCATCAGAGGCTAGCATGACCATAGCTACCAGCTGCGGGCTGCTTGGAGAAGGAATGATGCATCCATCTGCGCAGTCAAGACTGGTTCCCGAAATAGCTAGCAACCTCAAGCCCAAAAATCAGTCGGCATGGCGTCTAACCCAGGAGGTAGGTAGGTAGGTGCATTAGGTATTGATCAATGATGTGTTACTATGTAGTGCGGTAGTCTGTTGCATGAGTATCTACCTACCTAGTAGTCTATCAGCAATGTACGTACGTTGGGTTCACCGGCAGGTATGCATGGGAATGGAGAACCTGCAGCCCTTCGAGAACGAGGCTGGTGCTTCCAAACGTCACAATAGCCCCCAAGTATTACATGTCAGTGGTAACGGAAACCAGTCGGCAGATGGGGCCAAAAAGAACTATATGCACTGTGTTCCATATATTGATTACACAAAGGACATTGAACCTTGAAAGATCTCATCCGTACATATGCCACGGTAGGTAGGTTGGTCGGGGCAATACGCCAAAGGGTCACCTGCGGAATAACGACAACCTAGCTCCTATATTGCGTTCCCTCCTTTGGCCTGCAAGCTCATTTCCGAAAGTCTGGACTGCATTGAGACAGTATTCATACAGTACAGAGACGCACAACTGCCAATGGCTCCATTCTTGTTTTGACCTTCCAGAGTCATAGGATATACCTACTGTGTACTACCACCAACCTCTGTCTATTCAGTGACTACCCAGGTAGTAATCATGGCATATTCCAGATCTGTCAAGGGCCCCGGCCTCGAGGCAACGAGGGATAAAACATGGTCGCTAATGTAAAGGGACGTACGCTTCTTCAATTACCATGTTGTACTACTTGCTTAGGTAGCCAGTATGTGAGCGGGGAAATAATAAGGTACTATCTATTAATTCTGGTCTTGCGTCTTTCGAAAATGAGGGGTTACTGTTAGCGAAGAGTCATGCGACACCTCTGAACGACCCGAGTGACCGATGTAGTCAATGAAGCCCCTCTATCGATAGTGGTCAGGTTGTAGATTTGTTTTTGACGTACTGATGTATTGACCTCTTTGATAAGATGGAAATGGGGCGCTCTCCAGGTGGTCCAGGCACTTGTGGGTTCTCAAATCGCATCCAGTGTCTCCTCACTGGTGGGTGGCTTGCATCGTGAGGTTGAATGTTGTGAGCAACCCAGTAAATGTACGTACTCTGCGGGGTTGCCGATATACATCTAGCACGTACCGACCAACCTCAAGTGCTACTACTACTACACTACATACTCCAAGCTGTGTCCATCTACTGACGCAGACACCACCTACATACACTACTATATCATGGAATACCAGACTGTTGGAAGCGAACGATTCCAAGCTACTTGATAATAAGCTCAAGTTGCGTGTCTCGATGGGCCCCCCACCTTCCCAAGTTGGCGCCACAAAGCGCAATCGCCAGTCTTGTTTTGTTTCCTCATTGGGATCGATGCATTGTACTATGTAGTCATGATCACTGGCTACTATAGTGTGTCTATATACTTTCCAATATCTATTGCAACGCCTAAAATGATTGCCACTGAGCTGCCCAGGGGTTGACATTACTGACTCAGCCTTGGTTGTATCGCCATTATTTCCACACAGACGGGACCTGCTTGTATGTATCGTGAACGGGACCCTCCCGAACGGCTCGCTGCTTTTGCAAGAACACCTTTGCAATTTATTCCAGGGAAACGACGCGCGCAAAAGAAGCATTGACGGGTTTCGCTTGAGTGACACGCCGCCAAGGGAACGAGAATAAAATTTAGAACAACTCGATCTTCTACCGGGATTCTCGCCAAATAGACAGAGAGAAAATCCCTTCACAAGGTACAGCATTCTATTAAATTTTCCAGGGTTGTCATCCGCCGGCTCCTAGTCAACTGGTACCGTACGGAACAAAGCGGGCTGACGACAGGTAAAAGAACCCTTGCTGCTGGCAAATGAATTTGCGTCCGTCGAGAAAAGCTGAGATGCATGGCCTGCCAAAGCCTGTCTGACTGGCGACCTACCTAGCGAAACCCCCTTTACGATGACACGAGCTAAGTCGACGGGACAGCATCCGGGAGTCTCTGACCTGCTGCCAAGTGGGAATTGCGCTTCTAGAAGTTCCCACCTCGTGGTAACAGGAATCTCTCGAGCTTTTCCATGAGACCATGACAGCCCTAAATGGGGACACTCTCGCAATCCGCGTTTCATACTTGGCGAATGAATGAATCACTCATCTACAACTACTGCAATACTGACTGCGCCATCTTCCCAGCAACAGATCTAGACCAGTCGTCTCGTCTTCTTCAGCACTCGTTTGCACTCTTCTTACAAAGTCTATGCACGGACGGGCTGGATTTGCGCAATCGTCTCCAAACAAGTCTTGGCCGCTCTAGCAGACGAGAGTAGCATCTGGGACGAGGCTGGGCAGCCTGAATGCTCGACAACGCAAACGCACTATCCTCATGGCAGCAGAAGAAGTAGAAAGCACCTCACAACGAGAAAAGTGAGCATCCTGTCAATGTTGTTCTTTGAGCGAGCCTCTGCCGCACAGGCATGGCAGGCGGGTCTCCGGCATATCGCGAGTCGGCCTCGTGTCAGACAAACCTCGACCCAGGATCGACAAACTGGAGCACTGGGTGGGTTCTTTGAACCTGTACGGAATAGTGTCGTCTCCACGAACCCCGTCGGAGGGGTCATGGCATGGTCCCACTAGAAGGATCAACGTTTCCCTTCCACTCAACCCACATCACTAGGCTCGGCTTTGGCTTTCGACCATAGCACTGGACAAAGCATGCCTTCCGTACCAATGCCTGTCGCCGAGTCGAATTTCCAGCAGGGCCAGCCTGTAGCAACAGGGGACTTTACAGCAATGCGGTGAAGCCCTACACTGTAAGTAACGCTGCAAGATAAAGAGAGTGGCCAGCGGTGAGAAGTGACGGTGAGCATAAGCGACTTTGAACAATGCCGGGCCCGCCAGAATGCAGCAATAGCTCTTCTTGTGCCACAATTGTGAAAACGTACTTCGTACAGGAAAAGGGCTCGATAGTAATAAGATTTACCACCACCACTACTACAACTAGGTAATGTAAATGACGAGTTCCGAGAGGCGAGCCTCACTGTGCAGCTAAGTTGGGGCCAGGCCTCTCCCAGCATCACTAGCTCGAGCAGAAGGAAACGGAGCTCAAGAAGAAAAGAAAGAAGAAGAAAAAAAACCAAAAGAGAATTGGTTCACTGGCTAAACGTCAAGTAGCCGATCCACGATCCAAGCTGATCCTGGAAGAGAAGCGAGGGCCTGGGGTTGCGCGGGAGGCTTCCGGAATGGGACCCACGTTTTGCGCAGGAACGGCGTTGGCTAGACACTGCATACAGTAGCTGAACAGCCGGTACGTACACTACATGTTAGTTTTGCACAAATGGTCGTAGTGTAATCAGTAGGTGGTTCTTGGCATGGAAACTGTGTGACAGACCAGGTCAAGCGTTGCATGATTACGGGCAATAAACTGTGTAATATCCGTGCCAGGGGTGAAATCATGCTACATGTTGTCAAAATGCTATTTGTGACAGCCCCGGTAAGACCGCTTCGTTATTGATATTGTGATGATGAAATAGCGTTTGTCTTCTTGCAACATTCTCTCCCAGTTCTCGCCCCTGGTCTACGTGGGTTTACACCACCACACAAGATAGTATCTGCCACATGACGAGAGGGTCGGGATGATCGATGTCACAGCCCTTTCGACGGTAAAAGGGGCTTGGGAATGGTCATTGTGGCTTTGACTATGATGATTTTCCGAATGTTTGCCAATATCAGCCACTGCTTGTCATCAAACAGTTGATGGC
Organism: Pestalotiopsis fici W106-1; assembly: GCF_000516985.1. Taxonomy (NCBI): domain Eukaryota; kingdom Fungi; phylum Ascomycota; class Sordariomycetes; order Amphisphaeriales; family Sporocadaceae; genus Pestalotiopsis; species Pestalotiopsis fici. Next base: position 5,871,796 of record NW_006917093.1, on the reverse strand, counting down.
ATCCCTCGCACCCTAGCTGACATTGAGTATACTTGGCTGGCATGACACGCAATATACCATGTTCAACCCAGTCCCAGTGCTGTTGTGACTATGTATATATGCTGCTGGCTAAGCGCAACAGAGGTCTTCCATTTCCGGATCTTCCAAGTTGATCTCCCCTGACGATCGCCATTAGGTGCGCTAGTAGTGACCCGGCTCGATGCATGACGACACTCTGAACCAGTGGGAACTTCCGTTGTGCATGACGATAAGTCACGGGACTTGGTTGTTTTGATATTTACCTTGGTAGCTGGTTTACAATTCATTATATGGGCGAAACATATTGTAAGTACTCGGAACTGCCTATGCATATTCTGAAATGAACAAGCAAATTGTTTCGCTCTGCTCTATTCATCCGACGTAGTTGGCAAGCAATATTGACTTACTGGATTTCTTCAAGTATGAGTGTGATTAAGCGAATGACAGTTTAATATACTAACGAACAGATACCCAGAGGTATTCAAACTCGTGTGAATTTATCGTTCGTGAGCGGGTTAGTATCATTTGGAAAGACGTATTATGCATTGTACATGTCAAATAGAAGTAAAAACATGCCGATTATCTATTGGATCCAGCATCAATCATTGGGCACCGCGACGGTCCGTAGTATCCATCGTGAATTTTCACACCAAGGGTCTACAGGTGGCAACATTATAGATAAGCGACAGTCCTCATCAATAGAAACACGGCAACCTATACACCGTACCGACAGTCTTGTCCGCTCAGCACAATCCGGCCCGGTCCAAGACTGCCACCGTCGTCATCCATCTTGGTAACTCAACTCTAGGCAGTAGATCTCGCGGAAATCCCTAGTCCTCACAACTGAGTTTTCTGCCCATCCCTTTCAGACTCTCCTGGCAACCCTCTTTAGGATGCGACTGACTCGAGTGCCGCAAGCAAAGGAAAAGGCCAGGGAGGGGGCGAATCATGAGATGGCAGTGATGAGTAGGCATGACCGAAGCGCGATCTCACTGCCATGTCATAACTGAAAAGACATTGATGATGAGAAAGCCGCAGGTTGCCACAATCATGTGTCTATGACATTCGTACCGCGTACGGTCCGGACACTGTCCACGGACGACATCGCTTAGTCCGACAAGTCCACGACGGGAATACAGTTGTATACCGTGTTGAGTGGCATGAGTCGAATCATTTCCTCTTGACACTCTAGATACTGTTCCCGTGGTTCTTTGCCGCCATTGACGTCAGGTGAGGATCAAATTGATCATGGACACATGACGAGGAGGCATCAGATCAAATCTGGTAGACTTCTGCATCGTCTCTGGAATTACAAGTCAAGTTGTGGCAGACAGATTCCAGGCGTCGCTGAAGAAGATTATAGAAGCGCCAAACTTCTAGGCTCAACTCAACTACCGGCTATTCTCAAATCTCTTAGATATAGAGAGTTGCATTCGATCTAGAAGGCAGTTACTGGATGATCAAATTCTCCGGGAAGAAGCTCTCAAGAGGCAACATACAACAACCCGCGATAACATGAAGTGGTTGATATCCAGAAAGCCCTGCAAGGTCAAGCTAATTCAATTGTGGACCATATATTCCACTTGACGCATCTTGAACAGTCCTTGTTCTGGAGGTTAGACAATACTTTGCGCGCAAACCGCGATTGTTACCCAGCCGGCAGCTTGTCGTCGAGAATCCCCCCACAAATCTACTCCCAAAGCAACCCCCTTTCCCCCACGCCGTAAGATTGCTTGCAGAGGACAGAGGACAAGCATGGGCATGCAGTATCGCCTCTTCTGCAAGAGTAGGATACTATTTTTGAGGAGTGGGGGCCTCAAAACGCCTTCCGCGATGGGTACGTAGTATCCGGTACCCTCCGTTCGTCTCCCAGGATCGTGGGACAAAGGTTTTGTTACTCAACCACTGCTCGAAGGATTCGAGGTCCTCTGGAGATCGTGTGGTCAGCCCACATGCAATACGTTGCGCATGCATCAGCTCGCACTTCACTTTTATTTTCTCTCCCCCTTTTCAATCTCCCCTCCAAGGCGGTTGTATCATACAATGAAAGGACATTGCGCAACCGGCTACGGCACACACTGCTTGATTTGAGAATCAAACTCGTGGGTACTATCAATCCGCAAGGATCGAGTCTAGTGAAAAAGTTTTCCAGGCTTCAAAGCGCTTCCTCGTTGCACAGCATCGTCTCGGCTGCAAGTGCCTAGAAAGTCTACGCGAGATGCACAATCCTCAACAAAACAGTGCAGCGTGAGAGCACATCAGCTACTATCTCTCGTCAGACAAGCCACAAGAATCATAAAAGCCATTGGGTGGAGGAAAGAAAGTCTTCGTGGATGAGCTGACGGCCTCGCGTTGCTGAGGGGGCACCAAGCACCACGATTGCTAAAGACCATGGTTATTCAGACGGCTGTTGATAGCTTGTCCGTTGAAGACTCAGTCGGCCGGGATGGCTGAACATACCCAAACGTTCCGGAATGTTCGCCGAAAGCAAGGCGACGCTGGTAACGTGGGGGCGCGCTATATCAGGAAAGAGAAAAAGATGAAGCCAGGTGTAGATATTTCGAGCCTGGTGGCCCTAACATCCATAGGCAGTCTGCACGCCACGGTACCAAGCGAGACCGCACCGCCGAGATACGTGGGGTCTGTACATAGTAGACGTTATCCTGGCTTCCAGAAGACTGGAGGAAGAGTTGACCCAAAAGGGAAGGTGTCGCATGCCACTGACTCTGCTGTGATAGCGGCGGCTCTCAGATATCGGCCGGCACCGAGGCCTACGATAGGAGAGGAGTTCAATCCTACCACGTACCTTGGTAGCAGCTAGCTGTGTTTCGGGAAATTTTTTTTTTTTGGCCCATTGTATTGACCTAGTGCTCTGTGACCTTTCTTTCTTCATTTCTAGGAACAAGAGAAAATAAGAGAAAATAGTTTCAGGGGAAAATTGTAGCATGAATGGGCATTCATTGAGGGAAAGAGCATTGAAAAACCTGATGCGACGTACTCTGTTCGCTCGATAAATCGTGAGAGGATAATCTGGTACAGAATCAGAGGTGATTGACACCTCGACCAAGTCTCAAAACTCGGTCGTTGTCTCCTTCAACTTTGTTGATGTTGGAAGGCAGAAGATTGTCAAATGTTCCTTGCCAGCTCCCAGGGTAAGTTGCTTCTTCAATGTTGACCGTAGCGTATCAAAGTATCCACCTGAACGCCGAACGTAGCTCGAACCGAGTTGGATACCGAACTCTTGGATGCCGTCTGGCGCAAGGTTAACATCCGCGCCGAAAAATGTGTGGCGTACTCCACTGCACTGGCCTATTATCATAACGGGCAATCACTCCCGCTCTTGTCGGGATCTTGCTTAAACAGCACTGCACTAGAGCATGGTGCCGTGGAATAATGTACGGAGTAGGTCATGTCGATTTCTTCCGCTGCGGCAGTTGTTACGTGGAAAGTGCTGCGACGACATGGGTTTGGATACAGGCAACTTGCAGGGACCATCAAGGCAAGTTGAGCAGTCCCTCAGCACCCCCGAAGATTCAAGAAGACTAGAGAGGGTATGAGGACAGTCGTCGGTGACTGGTGATCACAAGCCTTTCAGTCGCGAGTCAGAGCTGACATTTCCTACGTAGGCAATGGGCCTTGTGCTTTTGCCATCTTTGCCTGCTGCTGAAAAAGTCTCGCGATTGATATCTGGGTGTTGTGGTTACCATTCAGCCGGTACGGGTACGGTCTTATACTGTCAAGGGTGAAATGCCCAAGAGCAGCTTGTGCAAAACAAGTACACTTTTCCGTGGTTTGAGCTTGAAATGGATTTTTCTGCGTCTCCAAATATGTTGCAAAATAATGAAGAACATCGTTCGATCCATGGATGGCCAGCCAGTGGGGACTGACTGCTCGGTGATGCTCCCATTTGTCAACTCTTTCTTCTAGAGATCATCTTTAACCATGCAAAGTGTCGGTAAGATTATTTGGCTAAGCGCAGCTCCTCTCTGTATTCCGTACAATAGGTAGATATTACATAACGTGGTACTTACTTCGTACTCCAGGTTCTGATCTGATGATTGATGCTTGTTTGACGACTCGGCCACACAGTACTGTGTAAGTCATCTCCACATGCGCAATCCGTCGCATAACAGGGGACCCTCTGGAGATGCCCACGCGGCAATTAGGCGATTGGAAGGAAGACTGTCCCAGGAGTACTAGCTGCAGGTCATTGGTACCTAGTATCCTCCCACCCAAAAGCCCGGTCAATTCAGAATAGCGCGGTGGTGTACAGAGTATGTATTGGTATTTTTGTTCCCAAATCCTCGCGCGCGGTCAGTATAGCACCGCATTTGCGTAAACAGAACAAGTTGGTACAAACTCGGAGCCGATCGATGCGTTTTGAGGCCCTGTCCGAGATCATTGCAGCCCCTACACGGTAACTCTCGAGACGGTATTTCCCGCTCCAACAAGCCCCAAAGTCCATTGAAGACTTCGTAGGATGGAGGGATTTGGCTTGGTAATATTATATACATGGCAAGTGGAGGGCAAGAGGGAGGTGAGATCTGCTAGGAGCCTCGGGCCGTTTCTGACTTCCATCCATCCTCTGGGCGCGACAACCAAGAGACCTTGGACTTGGGCCAACATGATCCATGCCAATGAAGCACTTGGCCTTTGGATGTTAGATCCTCCACTACCTACTGTGTACCCGGTTGACACGGCATACATGGATCAACCGTTGTGAAGACTATTCAACAAAGCCCGCAACGGCTTGTACGTTATTGACATTTACATACATTATATCTACATACCTAGTCACACATATGGACTAGCAAGCGCACCGATTTCATGGATTGGCCTCTCACTTTTTTCAAAGAACACATGTGCAACTCCAAGGATAGATGGGCGCACCAGGTACGCTGGCCAAGTGCCCTCGCAACACTGACCATTTTGTCAGAGAAAGCACTGCCCAGGTTGCAACCAGTGGCCCTTTGCGAGCGTGCGTGTCGCTCCAGACTTGTCGGCTCTGCTACTCGCTTAAGTACCCAGACATACCAAGATGGATAAGTCAGCGGGCCCTGGCGAAGAGGATTGAATTCTTCTTGGACCCGCACACGATTTATTCATGGTAAGCCGTCACGGTATCTCGTCGTACATTGTGAATTCTAGAAAATGGAATGTAGTTACTCTGTACGGAATGGTCATAGAGACGGCCTCTCTCTCTCTCTCTCTCTCTCTCTCGCGCGCGCGCCCCCTTGGCCCCTTGTGGCCCTGTTTCGATCATATCCACAACATCCACTACGTACAACTTTTGAGGACTTGAGTAGTCTGTACGAATTTGCATTTGTGCATATACACCGACATATTTGTTGAATAGACCTATCATGAAGCCATGTGTATATAAAGGCATATTTGGGTGTAAATTTAGGTATTGTGGTGTACGACATACACTTATTGTACTTGACCGCAACCAAGTATGCATAATGCTATGTACCTGGCTTGAAGGAGCGGCTAGGGTGCTTTGATCATGAGGGGGAGAAACCCCCGAAGCAGGGGATAAAAAGTGAAGAGGAGGGGCAAGGGACCGACCGGTCAGGATCGGCCAGTTCGGGGCAGTCTGCATACGTACCTATTCTGTGAATACTGTTTGTATTCTATATTTTTCCAACAGTAGTATCCTTCGAACCGGGAAGAGAATTATGGACTTGAGAATCTGCTTGTAGAGCAGCAGCCCGCGAGCTAGGTTCTTCTATGTATGGCCCATACCATATTGCCCAGTAATGTTTGCAGACATGTATTTATCTGAGAAAGCCGAGCTGCCGAAATTCTTAATCAAATCGCCCCGATTGCGTTCTGTGTATTGCATGCAGAGCCTACCTTACTCTGTACATACCTCAGCCGCCAAATACAGACAGACCACATGCAATCCACATGCATCATATCAACATTTGATTCTCTACTGTGCTAGTCGTCCCAGGTACATAGCTGTTCGTATGCAGTTCAAACACGGGCTACTGTGTACATCGCGCCTGATACCAGCGGGTCCCAGATTGAGCAATCGAACAACGGGAGCAGCAACCACCACCACCACAACATGAAGGCAAACTGTCAGAGGAAGCGGGCGATGACATGATTTCTTCAGTCGGTCCCCGTTGGTAGTTGGCTTAATGTCGGAGTCCCTTCTGGAAAGAGGCCCGTAAAGTATGTAGGAATCACAAAAGCTCTGCATCTCGGAATCCAATTACTTTCTTTGGTTGGACCAGGCCAAATCCCTAGATCCTGAACTCCACACGGCCCGCCCAACTTGAGCGCCCACTGCAGCGTCCCACGGTTGAGGTTACCCCCAGTTACCTACCATAGTACTTTAACCCCCCCTGTGTTCTACACAGTAGGGGGTAGGAAGAGGGGGGGGCGGTCTTCAGGGTACCATCCCTCCAAGGATTTTAAAAAAAAAAATCAAACACACACATCCACCCATGGAACACCACATGTACCTAATGTACTATGTATCCATCTACAGTTAGCGCCAGTAGGTATGTATCTTAGGAAGGATCCTGATTGATTAGCATCGGACCCCAGCTGTCAGCCGGGTCTGGGGCGACCTGCTCAAGTTCCCTTTTCCCATCAGCGAATTGGGCGATCCAACTTACTTCCCTACCCGCCCAGTTAGGAGAAGGGTCAAACCACCGACAACCATTCACGACCTCTCTCGCGACAGTCGTCGATTTTGTCTCGTCTCTGTGCCAGCGCTTGCAGCTGAAAGACAACAACAACGACGACAACGACGCCCGCCGACGGCATTCGAGTCGTGTTCTGGGACTGTTCTTGGATCGACCGTCCGATTGACGGCACACTACATACGCCGCGTCTCCTCCCCTATCTTCCTTTGCTGGGGCTGATTCGACTTTTCCCTAACCCCTCGATCCACGCGCTATTTCCCCCCTGGGCTGGGCTGGACGCAAGTACGACGACGACGACTACTCCCAAGACAGGGACCGTAAACGACGACAACGACAACGACGACGATCTCAACAATTGCTTCGTCGCCGTTGCCTTCCGTCTTTCTCTTCTTCCCGCTCATTTTTTTGGTACCTTCCCGTTGGATACGACTTCTTGCGCTTTCTTGCTTGTAGATCTCGTGCATTGCATAGGGGTCTCCCAACTGACTCGCTTGCTCGCTCCTTCGATCAGTCACTTACTCCTTTGTTTTTGTGCGCATATGGTACCAGACCATGACTTGATGTCAACACTGGTTCTTAGTCTGATATCAGCATCCAAAACACGGCCGGTAACACGATGCTTATGACTGTGGCCCCATCGCCAGCATTACGACAGACACAAAGAGGTACTAGCTACAACCCACGCTCCCAGGCCCACACCGCTGCAGACGACACTTCTGATCCGGCCGCGGCATCCTTGGCCCTCTTTGACGGTGACCGCAGTTTTCTTACATCTACATACAGCACAAACATGAACGGCATCATAAGAACCGCCCCGCCGGGCACCATCTACGTGCGGGCGCTTTATGACTACGAGGCGGATGATCGCACGAGTCTGAGCTTCCACGAGGGTGATATCATCCAGGTTATCACACAACTCGAGAGTGGTTGGTGGGATGGTGTGATCAACGGCGTTCGAGGCTGGTTCCCAAGTAACTATTGTCAAATCATCTCAGCTACGGATGAGATGCCCCAGGCTGCTCAGAATGGAATGATGGTTGCCCAAGACGATGACTTTGAAGATCAAGTCCGCTATGAGGAAGAGTATGATGAGGAAAATGAGTCAGACCAGGAGGATTTCAATGGTTTGCCCCTAGAGGGCACGGATATGGGCATCAAGTCTGCTGGTGCCGAATTTTGGATCCCACAAGCAACCCGCGACGGCAGACTGTTCTATTACAATACCATGACGGGTGAAAGCAGCATGGAGCTGCCTCTGGAGTCGCCGACATCTCTCAACGAGACGGGGCCGATGGATCGAATGAATGTCAATATGCCCGAAAAGACGCGACCACCTCCTGAAATGATGGCTAGAGGCCTTACCCAGGACGAAGACGAAGACTCGGAAGCCGCTTCTGCATCCGAATTAGAAAACGATTCACTGATGATGGCCCCTCGAGGCTCAGCTGTAAGTGTTCTATCACAATACATGCCTGCTGCACTGGACAGACCAGTTGCTGGCTGTGGGGTTATCTTATTTTCAGTGTGATTACTTACACAAACATGTCGCCTATAGTCACGAGCTCGGCGTACCTACACGAATGACGGGGTGGGAATATCACCGGCGCCCTCGATGGATTCTATGAACGGAGCTTCGCCTGCGACCCGCGTCCGAGGGGACACCTTCATCAACACGAACCTACCTTCAGCAACAGGATTCGGCCAGACGCCAACGCTGGCTTCAGCCACCTCCTTCACAGGCGCCAGCTTCAGCCTGCCACAGGCTGCCACCATTCCTCGTTCATTCTTTGATGATGGATCGGCTTATCCCCTCACATGGACTAGACTGGTCACCGACATGAAGAAGGCCATCGACCGGTACCGCGAAGCGATCACGACTAATAATCGTGCCGAATATGTGAGTCGCGCTGAGGACATATCTGATCATTTGCGACTACTACTAGCCGCTGGCTCTGGGACAACCGACAACCATTCTGGTCAGCCCTCAATTATATCCACAAACAAGGCTTTGTATCCTCATTTTAGAGATATGATGTCAAAGTTCTCAAAGTTGGTCATCTCGTCGCATATAGCCGCCGCCGACTGGCCTAATGCCGAATCCGTGCAAAAATGTATGCAGGAAGCCGACGGTGTCCTCATGGGAGTTTTCAGTTTCGTTGAAGTTGCAAAGCAACAGAGGGGCGAGGAAATCCCCCGGCTGTTTCCTGGGTTTGTCATTGGAAGCACCGTGGGCGGTAGCTGGCAGAACAACGGGCTGGGACCCCGGGACCCCATCACCTCAAATTTCCTGGATGACGAACAAGACGGCCTTGTGGACCCCGCTGCAATTCTCGACGGACGTTTATTGGAGAGGCTTGACGAGCAGAAGAGGATGCTGGTCTCCAGCATCAGGGAACTTGAGAAGTACCTCACCGTGACAGACAAGGTCATCACACCGTACAAGCATGAGGTCATTGGCAACAACGTTTGTACAGCAGGTGGCAAGGTCATGGAAACATTCAAGCCGTGGGTTCAGATGATCGAGTCCATTGACCTCTCCTCTCTCGGAAACAATTTCCAGACGCCACAGCTCTCCGATTACATGACGTACAAACAGAGCCTATACGATAACATATCGGACCTTATACTCGGTTGCCAAGCAGTCGCTGGGCCGCTAGGCGATGAATGGGCAGAGGTGCGCGGCGAGTCCTTGGAAGGCCGCCTCAAGTACGTTGAGCAATGTGCCCGCGCATTGGAGCAGAACTCATCGCACATTGGATTCTCGCTGCAGCTACTCTCGGAACAGGTTATGAGCGTTATTACGCAGACCAGCAGCATCGCGCGCGAAGACATTTATCAACGCGAACAAGTCAGAAGAGGCGACACCATGCCATACAACCCCGTGCACGCCCGGGCAGAGTCTCGCACGCTCGGAATGGGTGGGCGGCCACCGCTGGTTACGTCACAGTCTTTCACCGAAGGCGACGCTCCAACGAACAACTACCGAAAGGGCGACTTATCCAAAGTCAGGAAGATTCTCGGAGATGATCCAACACCACAAGGTGCCATACAAGCCCCAGAGGAAATGCCTCCCTTCCTTCGTCTTGACCTCGAGAGCGAGCTGTCTTGGGATCTCAAGACTTCACCTCCTGCCGTAAAGGGAGGTACGCTGCTGGCTTTGGTCGAGCAGCTCACTCGGCACGATAAGCTGGATTCGAACTTCAAAGACACCTTCCTCCTTACCTATCGGTCTTTCACAACTGCGCGCGAGTTGTTCGAATTACTTGTGCAGCGCTTCAACATTCAGCCGCCCGAAGGCTTGAGCAGTATCGATTTTGACATATGGCGCGATCGCAAGCAGAAGCCCATTCGATTCCGAGTTGTGAACATAATGAAGAGTTGGTTCGACAACTTTTGGCTCGAGGAGAACAACGAGGAGTCAAAACACCTGATCCGAGATGTGTACCAATTCGCTCGAGAGACAGTCAAATCCACAGAAACGCCCGGTTCGGCGCCTCTCATGGCCGTTTTGGACCAACGCCTGAGCGGCAAGGAGCTTTCTTCCAAGCGCATGATTCAAACGCTGACAAATAACATACCTGCGCCCATCATGCCCAAGAACATGAAGAAGCTCAAGTTTTTGGATATCGATGTCACAGAATTCGCCCGTCAGCTAACCATTATCGAGTCCAAGCTCTACGGCAAGATCAAGCCTTCTGAATGCCTTAACAAGACCTGGCAGAAGAAGATTGGCGAAGGAGAGCCCGAGCCAGCACCCAACGTGAAGGCCTTGATTCTTCATTCGAACCAGATGACGAACTGGGTAGCAGAGATGATCTTGGCTCAGATGGATGTCAAGAAGCGTGTCGTTGTCATCAAGCATTTTGTTTCGGTAGCCGACGTAAGTTTACGCAAAGTGTTTCCCCGTGTACAAGGATAATTGCTGACTTCATCTGACCCAAAACAGAAATGCCGATTGCTCAACAACTTCTCTACACTGACGTCTATCATTTCAGCCTTGGGTACTGCGCCCATCGCTCGCCTCAAGCGGACGTGGGATCAGGTGCCCGCTCGAACCACGGCCACTCTGGAGACAATGCGACGACTGATGGCCAGTACCAAGAACTTTGGTGAATATCGTGAGGCTCTACACGCGGCTAATCCACCTTGTATTCCCTTCTTTGGTATGTTGCCCATGACTGTAGCGAGTTTCATTCGCATGGATTGCTAATCTGGCCTCGTCCTGTGTAGGTGTATACCTGACAGATCTTACCTTCATTGAGGATGGAATCCCCTCAATTATTAAAAAGACTAACCTGATCAATTTCGCCAAGCGTGCAAAGACTGCAGAGGTCATTCGAGACATCCAGCAGTATCAAAATGCACCCTACTCTCTGCATTCCGTGCCTGATCTTCAGGACTACATCCTATCCAACATGCAAGCTGCCGGCGATGTCCACGAGATGTACGACAAGAGCTTGCAAGTAGAACCCCGTGAACGGGAGGATGAAAAGATTGTGAGGTACGTAGCATTACGGCTGAATGCCATCCTCGCCCTCATACTAGCTTTTTACCTAGAGGACACGCATTGCCTTCCCAGGAGAAGTTGCTCTCTGTGTCTGCTACTGTAAAAAGACGCGTCGGCCGTGAAAGAAAAAAAAAGAAACAAAAAGCTTACTGATCATGGTTGTGATATAGGGTTTTGGCCGAATCAGGCTTTCTATGAGGCAGTGCATCGACCCAGACAGGCCCAGACGCTACGGTCTTAAGCAGGGCGACTCATTGCGAATATGCCGTTCCCTGATCGCCGCGCAAGAAGGAGAGGATCCCGGGCCCCTGAGCATCGCCCATTGTGTGGATGAAGCCGTATATAAGTGGCTTTCCATCTAGGACAGTGGACAGGGATAAGCGACTACGGGAGCCTGCTCATTGTACTATCTGCGCCAAAGGTCTCGGTGGAGTGGCCTGCAAGACCACTACACGACAAAGGATTTGATACGGCAGTCAGAAGGCCCTATTGAGCGAAAATCCAAGCGGGAAAGTGGAGAGCCATGATACTTTACGGTTTGAGCATAAAACGTCTACTAAATGGTCATATTGAACTTCAGCATGGCCCGTGACCGGTTTGAGTTGTAGAGGAGTAAGCAGCCCACCGGCAAAGGCAGGGGTTGGGGATCATGCGGCACTCGGCAAGGCAATGGGCAAGGAATGGAAGGGGGAGACAGGAAAAAAGAAAAAAGGGGTTTCGATCATGAGCTAGTCGAACGAAAACTCCCTCCACCTTGATGAGATTTAATCGAAGAGCTGGAATGGACATTGCACATTTGCACGTGGAACTAGGGTACTATGGGACGGAGGCCGAAACGAGCAGCACGTTCTGTATCGGGAGATTCATATGAGAGCAGGTTTGGCAATAATATATGCACAAAATTTGTATCTCGGACTGCTGCATCCCTGTCCAAGACCATGTTGAGTGCATAGGGCCTGCCTGCCTGTCTACCTATATTTATATATACAATATATACGTGCGTATTCCGATTGCAGAAAATTCTTGGGAAAGCTGTTGGAGTAGTAAGACACTGCGAGTAGCATTGATTCCTTTTGAGCTCTTGATACTTAGACTTGTTCTGAATGTTATCGACTGGGTCCTGCCTTTGTACAATGTATGTAAGTAGGTACCCATCTAATCATGTGGAACGTGATCTGGGGACTTTGTCAGGGTCGCACATGGATTAGTATAAAGAATAATGATGCGTAATGTGTACGAGTCTGTTCTGGGCCCCGGTCAGGCTGTTTCGTGCGCTGCGGCGGAGAAATCAATTTTTTGCAGTGGCTGCTGCAGTGCTGTGTCTGCATTTTGTCACTTTTGGTCTTGAAACATGATGGCTAACACGTGTGGCTTGCATCTGGTGTTGATGAACACTTCTTCGAATATGGAGGTACATGGCAGGAAATCTTTCTGAAGCAATCCGCAATCAATGCAGTGACCCGGACAAGGACACTTATTCCATGTATGAAAGGCCGCCCTTGATGATATATATCAGCACACTTTAAAGGGAGAGTTTGATTTTCTTTTTCTTCGGGTGGGAGCATTCGAGCACGACAAGCACTGTTGAACAAGGCCATTCACCATTGCCTCCCTCCCTCCCTACCTACCTACCTACTTACCATCGCAGTCAGGTAGCATTAACAAGCAGCCTCGGTTCCAAATCAGCACAAGCGAGGACCCAGTGGATGCGCATCTCGTCTAATGTTTGTAGTATGTACAATCCGGGGTTCGGTATCACTCGTTGGAGAAATATCATCGTCGATTCGTCATTTGCACCTACTTCTGCTCAAATCGACACGGGTTAAGAGCATGCAAAAGAGAACGGGACTTGTACTGTCTTACGCAAAACCCTATAAAAGTCTCATTGGAATCGGCCCGTAGTCGAAAAGAGGCGCAAAGCGCCCCAATCAATACTGCCATATACCCCCAGGCGGCTTTTTTTTTTTTTTTTTTTTCCTTGCCAAAATTTGGGGGTCTGTGATACGACCAAGAGACAGACCCCTTCCATGTTTTTGTTCCCAGATCTGGGTCGTGGTGGTGGTAAGACGGCAGCCGGCCCGGCTCGACTTGACATTGTGCTTTGGGCTAGCCCAGCCAAGCCAAACACAATACACATGTTCCTCTAATAAGCGGGCTACCTCTTTCTTGGGAAAAGATGATATGACTATACCGAGAGTTCGGCCTACCGGTTGCGTTGAAAAAGTTATACACCAGCGTCCGTTCATATCTGCTTCGTTCCTCATTTGCTTGTGCTGCTAAACTACGTCGGTCTTCTTGTCGCCCAGTCACTAGAAGGCAAGACAACAAATGCATGAATGAGATGGTGAATATTCGGCGATGCCTCGGGTCCTTTCACAAGCATGAAATCGCCGTTGATAGTCATCCCTCATCAAAGATGTATTACTGTACAATACTGCGGCAGACCTCGGTAGCGGATTCTTTGTACTAGACAGACGACCCATGGTGCAGAAATGCGGTGGGATAAGGGAATGGGCAAAATGAACTTCACCCCGCGTTGCCCCGGGAAAGAAGAATACAGAACTACATGGACCTCCATCCCACCTGCGTAGGTAGGTATGTACCTAACACATGCTGACCCTTGAACCGATTGGCGGGGTACTTTTGCTATACTTTTTGCTTCTTCTCCCCCTCACGGTATGCGGCGACTGAACAAATAGGTGAGTTTCTACTACCCGGATCTTGATGCAAAGTAACCAAGTATCTTTCCGTACCGTCGTCGTGGTAGTGGCAGGGATTCTAATGTATCTCTTCCCGGTCAGAAGGAAGCATCAAAATGATCCGGCCTTTCTTTTTCTTCCATTTTTTTTTTTTTTGCGGGTTTTATTGTTCTTTCTTCTCCGTCTTCTCCAAAAGAGGAAGGGACATGTATTTTTATGCTCTGGCCAAGAGAAAGGATGTGTACTATGTAATACAACGAGTACTGGGCTCTTCTTGAAACTTCTCAACGCGGGCGGAGCAAGAGTCCGCCAAGAGCCCCTCCGGATCTGGAAGCAAGAGGGTAACATCAAGTAACGGTTCCACACCCCATCCTGCAGCTGTTGTGCGTAGACTTTCATGTACCCCAGACTTGTCTTGATGCAAGCAAGCCTGACTGCCTGTTTGTTAGTCTGTGTGAGTATACCAATGACACCCTCTATGTTGGAAACACTTGGACCCTATCGTTGAGAAGAGCGAGCTCATTGGCTACTTTACGGGAAAGGTCGCGAGAGGATTCGAGACTAGACGAGTCTTTTCACTTTTCCCTGAGTCGTCTATCATTGTTTCTGCAAGTGAACCCCATAGCACGTTTGCAAACAGCACCACCTATAGCGTTGGGGTTGACTGCCTTTACAAGCAATTGCCGGCATATTCAACTATCCATCTCCTGCTGGCATCCGCAAGAGGTGTGTGTATGTCTTTCCTCCTTTGTTTGCTTTCATCATCACGTGAGGAGGTACTTGGACATTTTGCATCCAAGCCACCGTCTCGCTGCACATGTCCTTGTTGGAAGGCCATCAGGGAATACAGTGCGCACCATGTATAGCTCATGCGTGGACCGCCGAGGCTCGTCTATTGGACAATACAGAAAGGTGCTTTGAGAGATTGTAGAGTCACGTCCAGATTCCATGCGCTGGCGAGCGTATCTGGATGGGAGACCTCCCAAAACAAGTCGCCTCAGTCGCAAGACATCTCTATTGATCTTTTCAGCCTCTTGACTCTCGTGGGCTCGATGTATCACATGGTAGGGAGGCTTCATGCTTTGGAGAGTATCTGGAGGAGAATTTGCCAAACTATTCCTACGGCTTTACAAGACTTCCATATCCATCATTTCGGCTTTTGCTAATTTCCCTTGTGTATGAAAAGATGTTGCCAAGTAGGCCATAGATTGGATCGTGGACGGATGCTATTCTTCTTGTTGTTGTTGTTGTCCCAGAATCTGTCGGCGTAGATTTATAACTTAGATTCAGATGGGTTCTGCCTATTGGAGTCTTCTCTGCTCATGATTTGTGAAAGCTAGGATAAACATGGCTGTGGTTGTATCGGGATGGTTCCCTTCTCCGAGATGTGTTGTCGCTGGTTCAAGACTTCGATCTCGATTGCTTCTGACTCTTCGAGCATATTCTGACTGTGATATGTCGCAGCCGGGTTGAACATGGCTTTGATCGTATTCGGATGATCATGCACCAAGCTGTATGGTTGTAGGTTGAGATTTAAGAACTTCCGTCAATATTTGGTCTGCCTCTTCATGTTTTCCTTGTTGTATGTCTTCGCGAGGTTGTTCATACTCTCGAGATTATATATAGAGGATTGCTACCCAGTGTTCTCCTTTGAAATTGCAGCATCTTTGTCTCAATCTGTTTTGCCTTTTCGTATATTCCTTGTTGGCAGTATGTCGTTGTCAGGCTCGCCATGCCCGAGATTGTTGTTCCTCCAGCACCTTTTCTTGGAGTCTCATGACTACATCACCCACAATTTTCTTCCGTCTCCATCTTCCCCTATCATAAAGATACCTAGATACACGCATGAACAGCTTGGCGACATTCTCTTCTCCGTAATGGCAATGTGCCCAGTCTCCTGCCCGTTGTGCGTGATCGAGGTATTTCTCACATAGGCCCCATAGATGCTTTTCGTCTATATGGCTTGCAAGTCCCAGCTTTGTGGCGATCCATTTGTAGTCTTGTGCAAGGGATGTTTCCGTCACGGCATGTACCCAGAAGGAAGACAGAGCAGGTTGGGTGACTGCATCTTCTGTGTGTATAGCTGAGTGCTAGCTGTGTCTTTCCAGATCCGCCGAGACCCAAGAGAGCGTCCCGGTAATCTTTCCTGTGTGAAAGCAGTTGTTCAAGCTGATCAGGGTAGGCGGACCGCTGGAGAAAGTCCTGGGTACGCGGGGCCTGTTTTGCTCGACATACTCGGTTGTTGTGATGCGCATTCATACCCTGTGGTGCATCCGAAATCGTAGACGACAACCATCCTATAAGATTTCCAGTCACACTGTTGGGACAAGCTGTGCCGTGTGATTGGCTTTCCAAACAATATAATGGAAAACGTTCCGAATACCTGACGGCTGACACTGAGACGTGCAATGCACTGCGATCTGGGATGACAATACTAGCATATACGGCAAAGCGGAATTATGGGATGAGGTGCCCAGCATTGTGATCAAATGGGTCTGCAACCAGACCGATTCCCATAAGCACAAGCAATGGCAAGACTTTGCAGCGACCACGACAGCAGCTGTGACCGAAGCTCTGCGCGGACGATACAAACAAGTCGACAAGATGGGAGACATTCGGTCGAAAAGCGCAACCGAGCCATAACACTCGAATACAGTGATAGGCTCTACATAACCTGTGAGAGAGCACCAGGAGCTGTTTTCTACGGAAATGTTCAGGCATGCATCTAAATCAAAGGTCGGGTCCTGGAAGCGGGGACTAACATCAAGTAAGAGGCGACGTGCCACATCGGAGGACCTTTATGTATCGTGAGCAAGTGATAACATTCTCCTGAAATAACATTAATGTTGGGCATTTAATGGTTGATTCATCATTATCTGACTATTAACTAATACAAGTGAGCCTATAGGCCAGAGAAGGATGCCTTTTCATGGAATGTTTGCATATTTGGTCATCCAGTCGTAATGTCGTCCGTGGCCATAATTATGTGGCACCTTCCAGATTGAATAATACTCCAAGTGTTTGGACTGGAAGCTTAGTGGTGAGAAAGCTTGGCCTTGATCTTTTGTACAACACCAGGCTTCTTCTTCTTCTCCTCGCTTTCTGGGCTACCGTGCTTGTCATCTGCAACTTCACCCTTTGGAGCATCCTTGGAGGTGTGAATGCCTTTCTCCTCCATGAGACCTGAGGGCTTGGTTAGTAAAGTGGCCTGCCTAACCAAATTACATGAGACTCGGATATAACACTTACGATCAGCCTCTCTGCCAGCGCCGGCATTGGCAGCGTCAAAATCACCGCCATCGGCAGCCATGCCCGTACTCTTGATGTACTTCTCACCAGTTCCCTCGCCCTTGCTGGGAGCATGAGGGTCATTGGGGTCGTCCGACTCGGTGGCAGCCTTGCCTTCAGTATTTCCCTCAGAAGAGGTGAGGGCTGCGTCTGAGTTGCCGGCATCGCCGCCGTGCTCCTTGGCAACCTCATCCAAAGGCTTGGGTCCAGGGCCGTCCAATTTTTGGCCCTCGGTAGGACCAGCTGCAGTGTCGTCCACATCGGTAGGGTTGTTCTTGGGGTTGGTCTGAGGGTTGGTGGGATCTCTGGTATCATTCTGTCCGGTAGTGGTATCAGATGGGGTGTCCTTGGCCTTGAGCTCAGTTCGCTCATTATCAGGCACCTCGCTCGACTCTGCTGCAGTACCGGTAGTCTTGGCAAACTCGGCATCTTTGGATCCCTCAGTGACACTGGTCGTGGAGGGTCCAGTGGTATTGCCGGCGGCACTTGTTGGGGCGGCCGCAGATGTGGTGTTTGGTGTTGATTCGCCGGTCGTGTTCACCGAAGAGTGAGCTCCTACAAAACGGAGAGCAGTCAGCAAGTTTGCAATCTAGACACGGTCAATTCTGGCAATATTGGCCGTACCTTCAATATTGCCCTTGTCATAAGGCTCGCCCTTTGATACGTCGCCCTGGTGGCCAGAAACGGGTTCCTTTCCATCGGTCGTGTTGGGGCCCCAGACAGCGTTGGCGGCGGTCTTGGCTATGCTGTTGATGGTATCCATGGTGGTTGAAGTTTTTAAATTTTTGTTGATTATAGGTGTATGATATACTTTGTAATGGCTTGGCGAGTGCGATTGAGGTGCTTGGCGGCTTGTGAGAAGCAAGGTCCAAAAGTTTACAATGGTATCGTTTAAAGAAGAATGTGGAATAAAGAGCCAAGGAGTGATAAGAAACAGGCGGTCGTTCTTGGTAGTTATTTAATCAGGGACGGGAGTATCACAAGCGGCTTGAGGGGAGGAGTGACGTCTTTGCTGGTGGTTTGACTTGGAAGCGAACAGCGCTAAACTAGGCGGGCACCGAGCAACAAGGGGGCTACATATGTCGGCTCCCTCTTATTAGCAGCTCTGGCTTTGGGCAATACGCAACGGTACCTAGGTACCTAGTCTCTATCCTGCGGGTCCATCATGTATGGTTGACAGAAAGCGGTGCCAGATGACGACGAGCTTATTGGCTTTGTTTCCTCGATCTTGGCTTTAGAAAGACCATCCAGAACGGGCCAACAAAGCAGGGACTCCATTATGGTCTTGCCTTGGCTATTCTTGGTTCTGGGGAAGAAGTTGGTGATCTACATGCATACATACCTAGGTACAGTGAGTGGGACTTGGCCTTGCATACCCGGATGGGGGGGATTGGGGGGAATATCACGATCCAGCGGATCCAGGGAACCAATCTACACTACTATATAGCAGGGGCACGATAGCAATGGTATAGAATAACTTCTTTGGCTATTATTCCTCCTTTGAAGTGCCAATTGAACTCGTCACGAGCCGTGGACTCAAGGGCCAAGTAGAATCCTCTGGGCCCTCTCTATCTCTCTCTTTCACGTAGTATGAAGAAAGAAAGCAGTACAGATCTGGCCGAAAAGGTGGGGTCAGCACTCAGTATACCTTGTAATTCACCTTACCCTAAACTGAACCATGCTATGACGTATGGCGGGGGTTTCATCAATTTGCAGCAAGATCGACGTCACTGTCACCCGCGAGCTGAATATTGTATTCAACATGTCCCTGCTGTAGTGAGGTGAGTCGGGAACAAGACAGTCCCGTAGGCCAGATACTTGGATGCAAGACATCACCGATAGGAAACTTGTCAGCTGGACGACTTTTGTTGTCAGCCTCCCAGCCGCCATCTCTGTCCGTCGGCCACTTGTTTCCGTCCTGGCATACGGCCAAACGTTATGACGCACCGTGGACACACACTTGGATACCTTGTAGACAAAGCCACTTGTGCTTTTTTGTGCAAGCACGAAGGGGGAGTAGATAGGTGTTCGGTGCACATTCCATCCAACCCTGGAAAAGATTTCAAGGCTGTGCTGAAAATTATGAAATACCATCGAAAGCCATGAAGACTATACGTACATGCCAATATGGACTACATTTCCGATTGGCAAGAAGGAGCTGCGATATTCGCCCGCTCGGCCCGTCATCCCAGGAACCACGATGGGATCATTCAACTTATCTAGGTTAGGATCCACCTGGGAGAGTGTATTTATACTATACACCCTCGTCGTAAGGCTTCCTGGATGGATCTTCTAGTATACTCTGGAGAATAGTTGGTCCGGAATCAGCAATCCCATGCGACATGGGGTCTAAACTACATCCCAACTATACACATGTAAGACGTACTACATGCTATTAATACTCCTACTGCCTCTTGACTGTTCTCTCCATAAAGTAGCACTACAACAACATGTGTTAGCAATTGCCCATTAGGGTAGATAAATGAGTTTGAAGCAGCTCTTCCAAGTAATTTGTCTGAGCCTGCTCTCTTGGAGTACCGATTTGGGCAATGCTTGCTCATGAGACAACCCAGAGAAGGAGAGAAATGACATCGGAAGTTGCTTACGCCGTATTCCCCTTGGCCCCCATATGCAGAGTCATCCAAGATCAATGTTTCCAACGTCTCAAAGCCAAGCCTCTTATACACGCCAAGCCCGGCTTTGTAGGCGAGCATAAAAATATCAATGCCCATTCTCTCCGACTCGGCAATGCCAGCTTGCATTAGCAGGGTAGCGATTCCGCGGTTACGATAAGCGGGTTGGACGGCGAGATACTCGAGTTCTGGTGGACACGGTCAAGCCCATTAGTTACATCAACACTTGATTACTTCCATGTATATAGCTATTGCTGATGGAATACTTACCCATATATTCCTTGCGACTCATGTACTTTTGCATGATGGGGTGCACTGGCTCGTCTATGTTGCCCGTTCCCCGCCGAAAGGTCCAATCAGCACTCGCAAACAGCTCATCAAACCTTTTCTTGTCTGTCTCGGATACATCTGGGGTTTGAGCCTCGAGCCAGCCTCCAGCCAGCCCGTCAGGTAGGAGAAAGCGGGCATATCCCACCACGGTACCGGTCTCGGCGTCAATCGCCTTGATGTGTCGCTTGTGGGCTCGATCACTGAGGAGATTGTTTGGCATTCGCCTCGCGCATGCTTGTATTATGCTCTCGAGCGTTCTATCCTTTTCCCATACGAGGATCCAGGTCGGGTCTGTCCAAAAGGCTGACATGTTGTTCTGGGCCAGCCCGGCGGCATCCAGAACGGTGCAGCCTTGGACTTGATAGTTGGTCATCTTTTCTCAGGATGAACGGCGAAGAATTGGCATGACTGACTGACTGACTGACTGACTAGGTCAACATCCTTGGTGCACAAGCTTTCAGGTGATCTCTGACACCTGGCTTGAAAGCTTTGTGATATCTTATAGCTTGTCCCCATTCCCGCGTACATACGATGCTGACATTTTAGGCAACCATATAAAGGACCCTGCCGCCATTGACTCCGACGCTAATGGATGACTGATACCTCCAAGGATGTGTTACATGATAGGTATTTTTTTTTTTGCCTAGTTTGAATTCTAGAGTGCCGGTCTTGTCCTTTTTGAAGATATCGCAAAGATGAAATGGCATATGCATGGTGGAGGGTGAGAAGGAAATAGCAAAGGGAAATAGGGAAGAACCCAAGTATGATAATTATCGTGAGATGACTATAATAATAAGCATTGATTGGTGGTTTGCAACGTGGCGGGGCTCAAGATCTCAGGTGATCAGCCCAAGAGTTCGGACATATGCAATCGTTTCTGCATGTGCGCAAAGGACGAAAGAGATTGGCTGGCTGGAACCACCTAATCTAGGTATCTACGGCCTGGCAGCTTACATCAGTCGTGTACCTACAGCCCAACCCCGATAACGACCAACCTCAACAAATCATGCGACATGACTTTTTGAACCCTCGGTAATCCATCCTCTCATCCCTTCCATTTTCACCTCCCATCTTTACAAATTTCATCTAGAGATATTCGCTCATCCCCAGCCGATTTCTGCACTGCTGTGACTCTCATGATTTACTTGCTTTCCATGACTTGACGACTCTCTCCGATCCACCCGATACCATGCACGCCGTGCTTGGCATTTTAACTTTAATTCTAGGTTGGCGCTCCGAGGCCTCTATAATCAGAAATCCATGGGGACCTGGTTCCCATTCAGATAGCTACCAGCATGTATTAGACCAACAGCATTCCCTGGAAGTACCCAAATGGTCCACTCCTGCAGCCGCACTATCAAAGACACATCATCATCATCGCCCCCGCGCTGGCTTTGTGGCCCTGGGCGACTCTTATAGCGCTGGCATTGGCACTGGCGTCGACGGGGCCGAAGACGAATGCCGGCGAGGGCTGCATGCCTATCCGGCGCTCATTGCCAAAGATCTCTCAGCCAGTCAAGGCGGGCTCAACAACACATCATTTCAGTTCTTGTCATGCACGGGTGCGACGACAAATGAGCTGCTGCTGGCCAGCCCAGAGAGTCAAATCAATAATCGTAAGCATAATTCATCTCCCCTGGGTATCGTTTGTTTTTCTTTTCTGGGTATATAAGCAAGAGTAGAGTGGAAGTTTTTGAAACGTTTCCCAGTTGTGTACGCACAAGAGAGGTGACTGACTGGCTGACACAACATCTCGTAGTAAATGGCTCGCTACCCGTCGACTTTGCGCTCATGTCGGTGGGAGGAAACGACCTGGGATTTTTTGAAGTCATGAATGCGTGTATATTTCGTTTCTACAACTTCTACTCGGGCACCTGCGAGTCAGCGCTAGAGCACGCCCAGGAAAGATTGAATGGGACCGAGTTTGAGGAGCGACTGCGCATAGCCATATTGGAATTACTAAACAGGGTAAAGTGGGAAAAGAAACCTGTAGGTATTCCATGTCCAATTTTGATTCATCATGATTCTCTCCACTTTATAGTATAATCGTGTCTAACACAGGCGCTACAGTGGTTCTTCATTACCGTAACCGGCTACGCGCGCTTCTTCAACGACCAGACCCCCGAATGCGACGAAATGAGTCTCGGGGTGTGGTGGCGTGGGCCGAAGCTGCAGCGGGAGCTCAGAGTCAGAATGAACATCATGGTCCAGGCAGTAAACGAAAAGATCAAGGCAACAGTCGCCAAGATCAACTCGCAGTTCGCCGGGATCAAGGTCTTGTTTGTCGACTACGACAGCGAGTTTGAAGGCCACCGCTTCTGCGAGCCCGGCGTCGTGGAGCCCGACTATCAGAGAAATGACACATACTTCTTCCTCGTTGGCGGGCCCGACAATGCGAGGAACGACACATCTCTATCACAAAAGGCGCAGCCTGATGTTCTTCCGCTCCATTCAGATTTGGTGGATCCGCGTACATGTCTCGAGCCGGCCACTCGCTCTGGAGACTGGGGGTTGCTGGCCCTTTGCTACATGGCCATGTCAAAAGCAGAGGACTCGACGCTGAGACATGCCCATACAGAAGTCGTTGCTGAGAACTCAATGTGGTATGTTCCGACGTATTACGGGAAAACATTCCATCCCCGGACCCTCGGACACGAGATAATCAGGGACAAAATTTACAATCTATGGCATGAACTGGGCTTGTGAGAAGATTTGCATCGATTACCGTTCTATCGGTACATTTTCTTGCATATTTGGGATTGTTTGGAGTGGGTGAAATTCATACAACGGCTTTCATTCTTGGTTTTGGTTCTGTATCCTTTGCTCCTTGCTGCTTTGCCTTGCTCTATACCCCCTTGAGTTTCCCTCCTCCAAAGGAAAGAATAGAATCTTTGACCTCATTATACTGATTGAGTCCAATAAACAATACTACCGCCCCTTAGTACTGACGGCGTCTTGCACATGTCCAACGTCACGTCTCTGCACATCACAGGACGGACGCACGCCCCATGGAAACAAAGGAGATCCTCCACATTTTTACATGAGTGCCATGCCAATATCAACCCTGGACGCCTTTTGCTCCCAGAAAACGAAAACAAAAGACTACATGCGTCTTTCTCAAGCTCTGACCCAGAGCAAACATGAAATCCCCCCCATTCTACTTCTTCTTTGACTTCGGAGTAACGTCGTGCTCCGTGACGGAATGCAACATGAGCTTGTTCGGGTACTGGGGGGTATTCTTGGAATGACCCTGGTTCCAATCGTAACCGACGGCATAAGCAAACATGTCTCCATCTTTGTTGAAGGCGGAACTCGTGATTGAGCCTCCAACCGAGCCTCCACCATTAGGGTAGGCTCTAAGTCGGGCATGGGCGACACGATCCCAGAAGTTGTACGTGCCGTCGGAACCAACGGTGCTGAAACTGACGTGGTGAACTGGATGAAATTGTACATCATTGACGGCATACACCGGAGTGACCCTCTTGGCGTCGGGACTCCCACGATGGCAGCGAAATGTAAAGTCGATGCTGCAAATGGTTAGTTTGAATCATGTTTCTGAAAAGTATACGTCTCTAATGTAGACGTTGACCTACCCAGTCGGATCCTTCTCATCAACTGCATTCATACCGCACCTGCCCTCGATGCTCACTGTGCCCCAGCCCTTGCCATCTGGAAAGGCAGTGACTGATCTGGTCTGGTACTTGAGGGGTGAGTCTAGAGTGCGAGAAAATCTAAACGGCATGGCCAGATCAACTAGATGCATCTTGATGTCTGCCGTGCCAGCAACAAGCATCTGAGCCTTGGAGTCCATGGCGTAGACGCGGTCATGGCACTGGAGGGTGACAGCGGGGGACTCTTGGCGAATGTCCCAGAACTTGATCGTCTTGTCCCAGGAGCCCGTGGCGATAATGTTTGCAGACGTGTTGGGAAGGTCCACGAATCGCACAGAGCGGATAGGAGCATCGTGAGAACCAACGGTGATTTGTTGACCGGACTGGCAATCAAGCAGGTGCGGTTTCTTGTCGGCACCTCCAGCGAGGACCATTTTTCCGTCCTGCCATTATATGCTTAGTATTCAAAATCAGACAGAGGGATGCAAAGAGATGAACACCAACTTAGGGATTCCAACTTACCTATTGATTTGGACGTTGGTTTGTGAAATATAATAATCTTTTTTTTTTTATCATGCCCCGCGTGTATTACACAGGTCGCTGTAGATGGGAGAGTTAGAGGGGGCTTCATGGACATACCTTGGACCAGTCGCAGCTGAGCAGTGGACCATCTGCCTTCAGCATGGCGACGCCATTTGCCGAGCCACTGGGAGCGACTTCGAAGATGCGCACCTTGCCATCCCAGGAAGCAGCCGCGAGATGGTTGGCGGCGGGCGACCAAGAGAGGGCCGAGATGGTGTCTTCGAGGTCGCTCGTCAGAGTGGCGTCGGGAGGCGATGCAGGTGTGGTGTCTGCAACACCAAAGCGACTGTACGCCATATTGAAACAGAGTTTGTTGCGGTGCAGAACGCAAAGGCGGCGAGAATTTTGGGTGATTTGAAATGGAAGACGATCATGAAAGAATGCACAATCTTATCGAGTCCTCAAGAAAGGTGGAATGGTTGATGACCAATATGTTGCACGCGTGCTTATTTGGGTGCCTGCCTAGTTATAATAAGCGCTAATAAGTAAGGCAGCAGCACTTTGTTCTTTTTTAATGCGCCGCACGCACTGTGACTCAAGGCGACACTGCGAATGATCAAGTGTTCCTGAATTGACTGGAGTGCAAATCTGATTTGTGATTTATCTTGAGATCATTCTGTTCTTTTTTTTTTCTCTTGCTTCCTCCCCTATGGCATAAATCTACAATATCAAATGTGATCAAATGTCAATGATCAATGCCAACCTTGGATGGTGGTCCCCCAATGTTGGTGTTTTAGTCCAACTGGTCGCGCAACTTACATGGCACTTGATCAACTTGATTGACACACTATTCTATCCATGGCACATTGAATGCCATCATTTGATGTTATTTCTTCTTCATTTTTTTTTTTAATTCTTGGGGCTTGTAGTTATCCCGAGCTGGGATTTGGGGTTCTCGGCGTTGAACAGACAACGATGGGACTACCCGTGGGTTCTCCAAGGTATTATCACTATAGCATTTTGTGGTATGCTGCTAGGGAGAATAATCTGTAGGCCCTTGCAGCCAATCCGTGACTCGGGAATTGCTGCACAGTCATGTATGCAACAGGGAATCGACTGCAAATACCAATCATAGCAACTTCAATGCAGGTTATTTATTTGCAATTCCAAATCAGATTAAATTACAAAGCAATTAGGAGCGTTGATGACCTTTTCTTACTTGATTGTCTTGTCACGTGATGTCGCGTTTGAGTACTAAATGGTTTCTATCCAACTTTTTCCATATGAGAGCGCGTCAGCACCAGCGTTTAAAAA
Source organism: Pestalotiopsis fici W106-1 (assembly GCF_000516985.1). Classification (NCBI taxonomy): domain Eukaryota; kingdom Fungi; phylum Ascomycota; class Sordariomycetes; order Amphisphaeriales; family Sporocadaceae; genus Pestalotiopsis; species Pestalotiopsis fici. The sequence goes on along the minus strand of NW_006917093.1, from coordinate 5,846,215 downwards.
GTTGCCAACCGTGTTGAATGGCAGACAGGCAGTCCGCTTTGGCTGGATTCCTTGTCACCGCTGCACAGAGATAATTATTGCTCCTGCCAGAAATTACAATCAAATTGACAAACGCCTTTGCTGTTGCCGCTGTTGCCTGGGACGACGAATACATAGGAAGGGTTTGGGGGAGGGAAAGAAAAAAAATTACGCAGCTTCCTGATGCCAAAGCTGCGCACAACTCACCCCACCATCCTTTTATCTAGGTATCCTTCCTCCATTCATCACCCAACCCACCACCATCATCATCGTCACGTTGCGCAATCTGCTTCCTGCCCCGATCCCCAGCCCGATCGTTTCAAACGAGCATCTGCGACATTGTTGAATGTCAGTTCTACCAGCCTTCTCCTTGTCGCAACGCTTTTCGTTTTGCGCAACCTGATCTCGACATTTCAATATTCTGTATCCAATTCAGTACGGAGCAAATCATGGCGCCCAAACGAAAGCGCCAGGCGCGCCTCACCTTTGAGCCTACAGGTGCCCAATCCTCGTCGCAGTCTCAGTTCTCGCCCGCCAACATGAGATATGCTGGCTCGTCGCAAGTGACTTCGTCGCCGTCAAAGACTAGCAGTCGACCTGTCGCCGCCAAAAAGAAGAAGAAGGCAACGCAGAAAACTATTCAGGGCACTATAAGTAAGTGCACCGGGTTGTTGTAACTACCCACCGGTCTTTCGTATTCCACTTTCCCACCCGACCTTTCGCTGATCAATGCGAAAACTCTTGTCCCTTTCTGACCAAATGGTTATCCAAATGGTCAGGGGACTTTACTTACAAGTATACAAACTATCAATTATTTGTACACTCGCTCACAAAAGCTTCCAGGCAACACAAGGTCAACACGCCAGAGTAGTCAGGCAAGCCCTCCGTCTAGCAAACCTCGAGTATCATTCATGCCCCAGTCGCAGAGAGGCGGAGTCGTACTTCTGTCCGACGACAGTGATGATGATGATGATGACGATGATGACGACGATGACGATGTCCTCCATGTACCAGTGGTAAGTACTCGAGTCATTCTTGCGTTTTATCTCTCCCTCTACCTTCCTCTCTATTTACCTTCATTTTTTTCCCTTTCTTTCTTGAATATTCAACACGGCGGCTACGTTGTGGTTTCCGTGACCTCATTGGGAATTGTCATTCAGTTCTCCCACTCACCCATGTCATCTACATTTATGAGAGTCAAGAACATCAAGGCTAATTTTTCCCTCTTCTCTCATAACTAGGGTCGTCGCCGTGGTGGAGGGGCAACCAAGCAACAGAATCTGCCTTATTTGGAGTCCGATGATGATGGTACTGATGATAATGGCGATCTTGACAAAGTCACTCGTGATACTGACGACGACGACGACGATGAGCCCATTCAACCAAGCTCATCAAGAGCAAGAAGACTTCCAGCCCTTGAGTCTGAAAGCAGTTCTGACTCGGATCTACCTGCCAAAAAGAGGAAGACAATACAGGTGCCATCTTCGCCATCATCAAGTTCAGAATTAGAGAAGACACCTGGCAGAAGACTGATCCGCAGAGGACAACCATCCTCATCCCCGACCAAGCGTCACAAAGGACACCGTACTCCAAAACAGAAGAATATGGAGCTATTAAAGCGCCGACGCGCAGGCGAGAAAATTGACCAGTTGACGTCCTCGGAATCGGACACAGAGGAAGATAAGAGAGGTCTCTACGATACCGCTAGTGACGATTCGTTGCAGTTTCTCGAGGATTTCCCGGATGACGAGGTGAACGAAGAGAACGAGGACGATGACGAGTCTTCAGGCAAGGCTGTGTCTTCTCGCAAGCCCAAAAGACAGTCTCTGGTCAAAAAGGATGAGCCCGGTGGTGGCGATGATGACAGTGACCTAGACGACTTTGTTGTCGAAGATGACGACACACCAATCGGTGCTCCCGATCATATGAACATGCCCTACGAATTCACCGCAGAGTCTCGCAAACCGGCCAAGGAGCAATTTCCCTACGTGGTCGAATGGCTAGTCCACAACAAGATCAACCCTGCTTTTGATCGCAAGGATCCTATCTATACCCATGCGTGGCAAAAGCTTAATGATGAGGTGAGTGGATTAGCGACATCAAAGTTCATCTCGTCTGCCTGGAAGGTAGAATTCTACCGCAGCCTGAAAGCACGTCCCAAAATGGAGGCATACGAGACCTGGAGAGATGCTGCCGCGGGCGTGCACTGCGAGGCTTGTGGCAGAAGTGGTCATCCGGCAACCTGGAAGATTCATTTCCAAGGCCAACCATATAATAAGGAGACCCTTGAAGAGGTGGAGTCAGATTCCGAGTCGGATGTGTCAAGCCGTGGATCTGTGGACACGCAGGGCAATGAATTGCTGCCGACATCTAAGGAATGGGCGGTTGGCTCGACGTGTTGTAGCAATGCCGAGACTGCGCACACTCTCATGCACTGGAAGCACGCTCTCAAGGAGTGGGTCGAAGATCGGCTGGAAATGGACGGACACATGAAGCCCGCAAAGCTTAAGGAGCGTGAGAAGATGAAGGCTAAGAAGCGCAGAAAGGCCGCCAATGAAATCGTGGACAAATGGAGAGCGGATAGAACTGTGGACGCTCTCTACAGAGACTTTCGATCCGTGCTTCAGCAGGCTCGTGACAAGAGCACTTCTGGGCGTGGTGGGTCTAGCTGGAGGTAATTATACAACTGCTTAAGATTTACGGAGCGCATTCTCTTTTCAAGCGTAGCATTGTTTATGAGTATTGGCTATTGGCATTGGGGCAGTATCATCGACTGCCTTTCGAGTCATGGAGATGGTTTTTGAACCTTTGGGAGTAAAGGCAGGGTTGTATCACGGTCAACGAAATCACGAGGCACTTTGCCAAAATGCTATAAGAAGTCTCAAATTGAACAGAAGTAATTGACCATACAAGTTTCAAGAGGTGCTTGAGGCATGAAGGCAGCCAAGATATCTTCCAAATTGCTGCTGGGCGAATGTTCGAGCATATTCACTAGTAATCCTAGATAATAGACCTGACCAATCCTCCTCGAGAATGAACTCTGGGCGCAATATGTTGTGTTGTTCCATCATTGAATAGCTCGTTTCTGTACCTGCATTGACTTACCACATGATATCCCTGAGTCGCTCCTTGTCGTCTTCTCCGCCGAAGATGACCTCGATGCCCTTTCTAGCCAACTTAAAGAGCTCCTCCTTCTCAAGCTTGAAGTGCTCCTCAATCAGCCTCCACTCGTTGGAAACGGGACTGCCAAAGACGCCCACATCGTCGGTCTGTGTCCAGTCAGCTTTTCTCAGCACATGTGTGTAAAGGGCGTCTTCCCTAACGGGTGACAAGGTCATTCATAATCTCGGTCTCGGTACTTACACAAGGCACGACAACGACACCATCAACCTTCCACCACTCTCCAAAATGGTGTGCCTCGAAACTGCCAATGATCATCTTGGCATGTACATTACAGCTGAGGCACAGCTCCAACCCAATGCCCCTCCGACTCTCGATGACACGCTTCACACGCTCCGGAACGTGGATCACGTGTCCCAGCCGGTCCGGGTACCACGACATGATGGTGTCGAGTTCGGCGTCTGAAGCGCTGCACTCGGCTTCGGCAAAGTGGATGGTGATTTTGAGCCCAGCATCTCGAGCGGCCTGGAAGGCGGGCGTGAAGAGGGAGACGTCGCCCCGGGCTGGGTCGCCGCACAAGTCGACGGCCACAACACCAGAGGAGGCAAACTGCCGGGCGAGGGCAACCACCTCATCAGCCTCGGCCGCCGTATTGCGCCGGTCAATGGACAGAATCAGTCGCACACGAATATTGGCGTTCTCCTCCTCAGCGGCCGCAATGGCGTCCAGCACGGCCTGGACGTAGCCTGCCTTGGACAAGTCTGCTCCGGGCATGGCGCGCGGTGTTGTGCGCAGCTCCAGGTAGACGACACCGTCGTCGGCAAATTCACGGACAACCGCCTTGGTGGAGTACTCGAGCGAATCCCGATCATTGACGAGGTGGTAGATGTACGAGGAGAACAGTGGAAAAAAGCTGTGCGCAAAACGATTCAGTTGGTTCCGCGGCAACCATCGAGTGTGGCAACCCCAAATATTGGACGACATGAGCACCTACGTGTTCAAATCATAGTCATGTTTGCCTACTGGCATAACTACCAAAGGGTCTTCCAGATCTGTGGCGTCAGCTTCTCTCTTCTTGAGCCATATCTCGTGGAGACATTGTCTCGAGATGGAACCCGATAGATGTGCATGTAACTAGATGATGGGAAATCAGTCAGACTTGTACGGATATTCGTGCTCATGAACTTGTTCATGTGCATTGATTAGAACCACAGCATTGTTGTATAGGCACAAATGAAAATCGACTTGGTCAAATGTTTAATCATGCTGAGTTGGTGTTTTTTTTTTTTCTTTGGAGGGGGTAAGATGCGGATGGTGGTGGCACGTGTTTGGACAGCGAATCATTACCATGACCTACGTACCTCGATCTTGGGGATAGCCTGAAAATCCACCTGCAAAGCCATGATTGATGGATAGAGGTACCTAGGTTGACTCGAGCTGGCTGGGGCTGCGTGTACGGGAGAAATGACGCAGAGTATACACCCACACATTCAAGGTATAATAACACTTTGCTTCACGGTACCATGTATGGCGACGTTACGTCCAAGTATTTCGTACAGATAATTCGGACGGGCAGCACCCTCAATCCTCCCAACGGGCCGCTGCCGCAAGAAGGCTTTAGCCACATTTTGACAGGTGTTCCGACGGAACGAGATTCAAGACGCAGAAGCGGACGACACTAACAAATGACCACCATTGTAATGCTGCAGCCGACCAGATTCACATACTACTCTGCGCGTGCAAGTATCGTAACCATGTCCTGCACAATGCCAACTCTGCGCATATAGTACACAGTACATGTACGGCTTTATTTTTACCCACCTACTTTTACACAGTTCTGCCTAGATACCCAAAACACACCTCGCAGGCTGACAGTGATTGCAGTAGGACACACAAATCAGGGCGCCTGGGTATCCCAAACAGTTCTAGCTTGCCAGCGCCTAGACGAACTGCTCACCAAAAAAGCCAAGTCTACCCTCCCCTCAAGCGCAATGTTTCAATGCTGTGTTTTGTTTTGTGCCGACAATGTGCATATGACCTGATGCCGTTACATTTCAGACGAGAAGCACGTCAGAAACGGGCAAAACCCCTCCCCTCCCCTATCTGTCCGTACCCAGGACCATGTCGTCGGGTGTGTTTGCCGCAACAACCAATCCGGGGAGACGTGAACTGAGGAGGCTCACTACACACACTACATACAGTTCAGGTTGCATCTGACTCTATTTCTGGAGCATTTGTTCTTTTGGCAAGGAATTGTACACCTTTGCCTTTGTCTCTCCTCTCGCTCCAAAATCATGGGCGAGTTGCGGAAACCACCTCCCAACTTGACAATGCGCCCTTTTCTGCCAACGAAGCAATGAGCGAGTGAGTAGAGGCATGGAGAAAGAGAGAAACCTCCATTCGAGTTGGAGGAAGGTCACAGAGCCCACCAGCGACAAGACTAGGTCATGAACGCCACGTTGGTCCTAGCGCTGATGCCGCTTTAATTTAGACTCTCCTGTGCCAGACACAATTCTCCTTCCTTTTTTTTTATACGTCTATATAAATATATAGAGCAGTCTCCAGCATGAACAGTTCTAGCAGCCAGACAAGCAGGGACTATTATGTATGACATGGAAACGTGTATCACGTCATGACTCCGTTTTCTTTTCTGGAAGATGTTCTCCTCTAGACTGCTTAAATTAGCACGTTACTAGGTTGGTGGTACTTGTTGTTCACTGCTGATGGGGCTATATCATCTGTTTGTTATTCAGAATCTAAACTTTGAAGTATATGAAAATCATGTAAGAGCAGGTGGTGGGTTCTCCTCCCCCTCTTTCTTTTCTCTTCATGCTCTCAGTACAACTATATAACCATTGCAAAGAGAGGTCCAATTACGGCGTGCGCGAGGAGGGGCATGATTATTTGCAGATACCACTCTAGGTTCTGGCACCCTCTTCCATCGGGTTTAATTTCTGATTCATATAGAACCTGGGTGGCAATTGAAAGTCGTGATGATGCTCCTATTCAAGGCAAAGCATCAGGTCCATAAAGCAGTAGGGTCCAAGGCCTTGTCAGGAGAATGTTGCATTATATATCACCACGGACTTTTTTATAATCTACATGTCTATCCTCTTGAGTATGGGGTTGGAAAGGGGTCCATTTCAGAATACTGTGTACGGGAGCTCGGACGTAAGGCGGCCACGCTCAGACCAGGGAAGGGCCGCCAAAGCAGCAGGGCTCTGCATGTCTTTTTCACAATCTGGATGACGGTGGATTGGGGAAAGCTTGGCCGCTTTTGACTTGTTTCTCGGTGTTGGCCGTACACAGTACCCTCAAGGTTTCCCCGTTACAAGCAGAATATCCATCGCCAATGTGTCTGTGTGCCCGGTCCCCATGCCCATCAAACTTGAGCGGATCTGGTTCGAGACGAGTCAAAGGAACTCGACCTGGGATAATCTCGGTTTGCAGATATTTCATGTCCGCCGTTGACTTGGCGGCACCCACTTTTGGTTCCGAGGTCATAGTTCGTTGGAAGATCATGGCTGTACGTAACCTGTAGTGCGGTACAGATCCCCGAATCCCCCGGCTGCCGAGTCTTGCAAATCCCATGACGGGGGGATGAGAAAGCATTGATGATCTGCTGGAGTAGTAGTGTGTGCACGAAATCAAGACAGAGATTGCTATGAAGCCAAAATAGGAGGGCTCCAGATGATGATAATGATATTGTTGATTGCTTGCTTGCTTTACCCGAAAGAACGACCAACTCAGACATTGGGTATGTACAATTCTCCAAGCTTAACCCTGCCTAAGCCGGTCAGTATAGCGAGTAACGTGGGGTTACGTTTGTCGCACAACATCTAGGTAAAGCCATCCAGTGGCGGCGGCAGTGTTTTGGAATTCATGATGCCGAATGAGAAATGAATTTCTTTTTTCCTCCGGCGCACCTTGACATGATATATACTCAATGGTGCGCATGAAGCTGAGGAAGAAAGCAACACAAGACATGCCCTACCTCGAAGTATTGGGTAATCAACAAGAGAGAAAAGCAATCTAGTGTCAAGGTCCATGATGCAAGTAGATACGGGAATCCCAACACCTGTAGAATCCATCCTAACGGATACTCAAGGGAACAACTTTCGCAGCGCCCTTCTGTGGTATACTTGACTTGTCATCAAGCCTTCCAGTGTGTCATCAACGTGGGACAAATGGCTCGCCGCGCCATAGCTGGGGACGGTTTGAGACACGTACGGAGGTTGATGGACGGACCCGAAATGTCTCTGGGTGCTCATCCGCACTGCTGACTGTCCTTTGTAAGAATCCTTCTTGAGACTGGTGTTTTCTAGAAATGCACGTCGGAAGGAATGTCCATAAAGTTCAGCGGCTGCTCCCTAGACTCTTGGCTGTCAGCAAACAAGGCAGCGTGGAACAAAAATGGTGATCGTCCAGAGGCTAGGAAGTTGCTTGTCTATTCCGATGCATCAATGGCGCCTAAGGATATCATGCTGGGCAGGCATCCAGGAAGAAATTTTGGTATGTACTTGACTCTTCCCTTCGTTGTTTGCCTTCTTTAAAATAAGAACCCCTCCCATCTCTGGCACAGGTCGCTGTGGATAGATCCGGCACTCTCTGACGGCCACGGTGACTCGACTCAGTCTCCCGTCCAGGGGAGCTCGATACTATATAGCATCAAGTCGAGCCGAGTCATAAGCCGGCATCTAGGAAAGGCCTAGAAAGATTCGAGAACAAAGGCGAGTCGATAGTGAACTTGAGCAATTTTGAACGCATCCAGGCATGACCCGTCTCCTTGGGCAATTTAGTACGTGATGGATTTCATCCATGGTTGTTTCGGCACCGCAAAATCCGAGAGAACCTCCAAATTCAGAAGTTGGCGAACGAAATGCCGACTGCCCGGGCAGAGGAACATGCTTGCTTTAAACCTTAAGTGTTTATATTGGAGTTATTGTACTTTGCACCTCACCTAGCTATCAAGGTATAAAAAATCCCGGGCCGCTGACTCGAAATTCTTTTTCTAATATACTGTGAACATGAATAATTACATATCTCCAGCCTTAGTCGGACATGCAGTCTTCTCAGTCGATTCGAGAGCCAGGGCCCAGCAGCAGCCAGGACAAGACAGAACGACATTGTACCGGGATATGATGCAACGGTGCCGAGGTGGTGGAGTCCATACTGTGCACGACCGGACAGGGCACCGGCACAAGCATCGCCCTGCCATGTACCCAGCTCCTTTATTCCCCTTCCATCCTTGCCCTCCTGGATTGGGGGAAGGCCTGACGTGGTGTTGTTTGCAGGGGAGGTGGGATTGAGAAATGGGATGGACTTGGAATGGGGGTCGCTACTTGGACCAGACTGGACGACTATCGGCAGCAATCTCCCACAAGCCTCCATCCGCCCCAGTTCTTCCCCCAGAACTACGCAGTAGCTGGCCAGCCCAGCTGGCAGACGCCAGGAGCCATGCATTAGTCAATTGACATTCGCTGGCTGATAGCCTAACTTCATACAGCCATAAGTCTACCATAAAAAATGTGAAAAATAATTTGGAAGTTATACAATAGATTGGATTTTCTTAGAGTTATTTCTTTTATTTTTGTTCTTTCGAGATTAAGTGTTTTGACTGGTGATATGTGGAGTTGAAAACACAGTGTCTTGGTGACGAATGTCAATTGACTAATGCATGGGTCCTGACGCGCGAATCAAGGCCAGACGAAAAGGGCCCATGGTGGCAGGTTGACGAGCGATGCCCGCCGTTCCGATAAGCCGTGGAGAGTCGTCAGTCTTAATAAGAGACTCTCGCCGGCGCAATTTCCAAAAGATAGATCATAGAGAAGAAGAATAATAATTCAAGGGAGAAGCCATTTCCCCCGTTTGTGCTCATATTAGTATAGATGAATATTGATCATGGTATTTGTGCGGGTAAAGGCTGATAAATATCTCCTTCTCGTGGTGCTTGGAAGCCCGATGTCACAAAACTAGGCTGGTAATTGATTCCTCCCGAAGAGCCTCGAAGATCGGAAGGGCTGAAGGGTCGTTGAGGATCCCGACCCCGTTGCAGCTGAGGTTGAAGTACATACTTGGATGGCTAGGACAGACAGGTAATGTTCAGATCCTCGACAGGATTATTCAAGCACAAGCGTGCAACCTTTTGAAGATAAGGTACCTACCTGCTTAAGCACATACATACAGTTCACTGCCATCCCTGCTTAGCGGCAAAGCGGTGCCTTGGCTATGTCGTGCTTCTTCACAATGTTCCCCGAGATTGGGCGCTCAAGTACCGTGAAAAGAGAATTTCATTCATTCATTCATCCTTCACTAGGTCGCCCTCAAGGCTGCCTGCCTTGCTTTTTAATTTTTTTTTTAAAAAAAAAAAAAAAGACAGACAGAGGGACGGACATTCTCTCATCAGTCTTGCAGAGCAGTCCACCTCTACACACTATTCCACAAGGCAGGATGATGATAGGATGGGGACGACATGGACACGGGTGGGCTTACCCAACTGACTCGCCTCTAAAATGCTCTCTCGTGTAGCACAGCATGCGAAAGGGTGACCGGATATTCCCCTATAGTTGGCTGCCTGCCGAATCTACGTACATACATGGCTCTCTCAACTTACATGATCAGCCTCACTGCAGATGGGACGAAAAAGTTTTTGTCTGGCGGGAAGAGAGAGAGAGATGGAGAGCGAGAGACGTCGGCCATGGGACTGCAAAACCATACCCCCCC
>NW_006917093.1:5757547-5836254 GCF_000516985.1 Pestalotiopsis fici W106-1 | reverse complement strand
CATCCATAATACCCCATACTATGTACACACTCAGGGCAACAACCTACGTACCACCTACAACCTGGTCAGGGTACCTTATCTGCACTGCTGTATGTAGAGGTAGACAAGGTACATAATGTATTGATTGGCCCCCAATCTCGCCTCTCGGCGGCTGGCATCCAAAGGAGTCAAGAAACTTGCCCGCGGACAGTGTCATTTTACGAATGCAGCTGCAGGTACTAGGGCCTAACTATTTATACAGTCGCAGCGACCTCCTGTGTATCTAACATAATACCACACAGTAGTAAGTCGGCCATCAGTCAAATTATTCCACCTGAACATTCTGGGCTCGGTGCCATCAGACCAATTGGGTGCAGCGAAGCTAGGAGTTTCCCATGTACACATTGGAAGGATTAGTGAATAGCTACTTTGTCTCTCTCCAGTGGATCAAGGCAAGATATAATTGATATCATGTCTGTCGTGTTGTCCTGCCATGACTTGTCACGACTCATTCTGGATCACTCGCTCTCTTCCCATCTTCCCATGTACTTCACCGAGGCTAGTTGAATTGCCCTGATGGGTGTATACATTACCTGCTCATTCAGCAGTGCCCGGAATACCAGTACATCTGTAGTGATACTGCGGAACGGAGGGCTACTGGTCATCGGGATGGTCTTTTCAACCCCGCGGGCCCTAACACACAAAAGATTCAACAAAAGCTGGTTTCCATCTGTTGAGTATGATATTCGTATTGCTGTAATCTGAGTAGTTTTTAGTTGCCTCCTAGTCGGTAGTTGGCAAAGAGAATTGGAGCTTGAAATGTCTTGACTTGCGTCGAGCTCAATTTCACTAAGTGGCAGACGGGCTTGGCGCTTGTGAGCAGTAGGCGAACGACGGCCTCGGTGGGCTTTTTCTTCAGCAGCGGGCGCGAAGAGCCTCCTGTCTCATCCTTCATCCGCATCTGTACTGAGCAACTCATCAAGACCCGTGCCGCCAGTGAGCTGAAAAGGAATGAATAGCGTAAAATGCCGAGTTCGAGCCAACTTGGGATTTTGTCTAGCGGCTGGACTTGATAGACTAGAGGCCCGCATCGGTCGTCTTCAATTAGCACACAGTAGTAGTAATGTGGTAGCTCATCATGCCACGAGGTGATGGCAAGTAGTGTAAGGTGGTAGTGCCAGATGGCGAGTGGCCAGCCTGTGTAGTGCAATAATAAAAGACGATGGACAACAACGCCGTTCTTCTTCTTCACGATCTTCGACTGGAGTCGTGGGTACCAGCAGCGGAACATGTCCTGGTTTTGCCACCATGGACTCTCGTCTCGCTCAGGGCAAACGGCACTTCAGTGTCGGATGATCTGCGTATCCGCTAACGACGGACACTCTGGCTTACTATCAAGTTCATTATATTAACGTCAGCATTGAGCAATGCTTTGGTTAGGTGAAAGTCAAGCTCACGCGCTCAGTATTGTGTTGTAATGTATGTATGTGGTGCACCTTTACCCATGCCGCGCTTCACCGCACCGTTGAAAGGGAAAAAAAAAAAAAAAAAAAAGGACCACATCCAACGGGAGACATAGAAAGTTACCGTAGTCTACCAAACTCATCACTCATCCACGCCAATGTACCTTGAAAGTAAATTGTGCGTGAATAGCGCATGTAGGGGTCAGGTAGGCAAGCAAAGGTAATCAATCAGTAGGGTATTCCGTAATGTAGGTGAGCAAAGTGGTTGGGTCCTTCTAACCTCTTCGCAGCACAGTGCCCATGTTTAGAAGAGAGACTATTCCAATGGGGGTTGATGAACAGCTTACCAACCAAGCTTGCTTGGCACCACCGGAGACAGGCAGACAGACCAGCAAGCAAAGTAGGCACAAGGCAGTCAGTCAGTCAACCAGGGCCTTGCTTCCTCAGGTAGCAATAATGAAACCGACTGAAAATGCTTATGCTGGACACAGTGTCTGTACAGTTTGCGCATCGGTCGTATACGCAGAAGAGGGCAATTGAATGTAATCTCGAATTTTGGAGCCGGTGCTAAGTTGAATCTCCTTTTTTTTTTCTCCCTCTACTATGTATTCCCACTTTCAGCATGGACCACAAGTGCCCACCCCTCCCTCTCTCGCTCCACGTCGCCCGCCCACTGCCAAAACTAGGTACTTGCTAGGTACCTAGACCCAGCAGGCCTCCATTCACTCAAATGAATCCATTTTTTTTTTTGTTGTCTTGATTTATCAGAGTAATATCAAGAGAAGAAGCGAAAGACTCTCTATATTCTCTTCTGGCTGGCCCAAGGTTTCACGTGATAGTAATATGTGCATAAACACAATACTAAGGGACGTGATCGGTTTTCTATTGCATTTGACATTCAAATCCCGTGTCGAGTTGAGGTACATTATCCAACAAATAACATTGATGCACTTGCGGTAGTAATGTAATCTTTGCCTACCAGACCGGCGGGGGGGTTCTCTGTTCACCTCTATTCAGTATTCGTGAGCTCGTATGTGTGGTTTCTCAACCCCACCACTCCTCTTCTTCCTCTTTCTCTTCTTCTCATTAGAACCATCATAGCCTACAAGTATTTTCAGACAAGGGAATAGAAGTCATAAATAAAGTATCAAAAAAGAAATGGAAATAAAAATCACACTACGTACCACCCACTGGCTACTACGCTACCAACTCACCACTAAAATGAATGGAACCAAGTCCTGGGTGTGTACCGTCAAAACGGACCCCAGCATCGTCTCCTGCAATCGAAATCGAACTGCTCCACCCTTTGGACTCATCCTCATCCTGCCCGCTGCCCGCCCCCGGCGAGAATCACTACTAAGTGCCCAGAGGGCGTCTCTGACTGGTCAGCTGTCGCAACCACCCCTGGAGCTCGCATTCTAAGCATTCTCCTCACACCCGGACCTACCTACCCAAGCGACAACTACTGCTGCTTGGTCTACCTATCCAACCTCAACCACACCTTTTTTCCCTTTTTTCCTTCGGTGTCCTCTCCACACATCCATCAATTCGTCGCTGTTGCCGTCAAACCACAACCCAACAACAACAACCACCACCCCCCATCTCCGACCTCGTTGTCGTCTGTTGCTGTCGTTGTTGTTGTCGTCGTTCCTCCTCCTGACCCAACGTGCGCAACCTTTCAACTCTTCGTCGTCGGCACACTCGCTCTGCTTCTCTTCTCACCCGACCACCCGCTCCTCTCTCTTTCTCACACCCCCCACGAGCCACAGCTCTCTGCTCGCTCTCCTTTTTCAACAACCCCCCCTTTCCGAAGCCCCCGTCGGCAAGCAGCACGCTCACCAGTGTTCTCAAACGTCAAATCTCGCCATGGACTCACAACGGCCGAACGATGTATCGCCTGAGGCGATGCAGGCGCGCATTCAACAGGCCCGGCGCGAGGCCGAAACCCTCAAGGACAGAATCAAGCGGAAGAAGGATGAATTGGCCGACACCACTCGTGAGTTGAATGCTCCCCTCCTCATGCATCATCACAATCAATTGTCCGCCGTGCGAGCGAGCTCCATTCACATTTGCTCGTGTTCGCGCAAACTCGCGCACCCAATTTACGCCCCCTTTCAGCCAATCGGTCTCTACTCTCATTGATTGTTTGCTGGTTTGCTTGGCCGTTTGCTTGCTTTGCTCAGCGCCCCAAGTCGATGCCATAATCTCACCCCTGCCATCTCTGTCATGTTCTTGACAGCATCTCTCTAATCGACCCATGTGCTAATATGAAATGTTTCTTATGCAGTGCGCGCCGTGTCGCAGCAGTCGCACGACTCAATCCCCAGAAACCAGCTGATGAAGACGAAGAGAACGTTGAAGGGCCATTTGGCCAAGATCTACGCCATGCACTGGTCGACCGATAGAAGACACCTGGTGTCCGCCTCGCAGGATGGAAAGCTGATCATTTGGGACGCGTACACGACAAACAAGGTTCATGCCATTCCGCTGCGATCTTCATGGGTCATGACTTGCGCATATGCTCCAAGCGGTAACTATGTGGCTTGTGGTGGTCTCGACAACATCTGCTCCATCTACAACCTCAACCAAAACCGGGATGGTCCCACCCGTGTCGCCCGCGAGCTCTCGGGCCACGCTGGTTACCTCTCTTGCTGCCGCTTCATCAATGACCGCAGCATCCTGACTTCTTCTGGTGACATGACTTGTATGAAGTGGGATATCGAGACGGGCACCAAGGTCATGGAGTTTGCCGACCATCTTGGCGATGTCATGAGCATCAGCTTGAACCCCACCAACCAGAACACCTTCATTTCTGGTGCCTGCGATGCTTTTGCCAAGCTGTGGGATATTCGTGCTGGCAAGGCCGTTCAGACATTCGCCGGCCACGAGTCCGATATCAACGCCATTCAGTTCTTCCCCGACGGCCACTCTTTCGTGACAGGTTCCGACGACGCCACCTGCCGACTCTTCGATATTCGTGCTGATAGGGAGCTGAACCTCTATGGTGTAAGTAACGCTAACGTCAAAAACTCGCAACGCGTTCACATAAAACTGACTCTTATCTCTAGTCGGAATCTATTCTTTGTGGTATTACTTCCGTCGCCACCTCTGTTTCTGGTCGCCTGCTGTTTGCTGGTTACGATGATTTCGAGTGCAAGGTGAGTTTTCCAGGACGCTTCTCACCATGATGGAAATGAACCGCATTATTAACATGCCAATAGGTCTGGGATATCACCCGTGGCGAGAAGGTCGGCTCCCTGGTGGGCCACGAGAACCGTGTCAGCTGTCTGGGTGTTAGCAACGATGGTATCAGCTTGTGCACAGGTTCTTGGGATTCAGTCGTAAGTATTCTCTCGAGTCTCCAGGTACGCGATAGCCCCGGCTGATTGATCATTGTTCTAGCTTAAAATCTGGGCCTACTAAACCTCAAAATGATTATCCGCGAAGGCAGCGGCGGCAGCGACGGCGGGCCGATGACTTTTTGAGAGCAAACTGTCTGACACCACGCACGTTACTGGAGCGCCTCCTCTCACCTCTTCTTCAAAGTGATTATTTTGCACTAATTTCACCCCGATACGCCCTTATAATTTTCAAAGAGAAGGCGTATCCAAGACGAAGTCACGACAGCCTCTTTCGCAATACCATTTTCCTTTGATACACAACCGATACTCGCCGTTAGCCAGTCGACTTACGATTGTTGGTATGGCCTATAATATGATTCAACCGTCTCAAGACATCGGCTTCAGTCTCTGTCCGACTCTCACTAGTCCTGCTGTTGGCAACTCTACCAACCATCGGCAAGGATAGCATACGAACTCGACTGTACATTTCCAATTGGTCACATTTGGACGCCTATCAGGCCGGTGGCCACGGCCAATGTGGAAATCGGGCAGAATACACCCAACGCATTCGCCGTATTTGTCTTGGTGCAGGCAATTTGTCGAAAAGGTGGTCGATGTGACGAGAGAAAAAAAGACGGCTCTCACAAACGCACTGTCCGCTAGGACTTGTCTATACCCCCCCATCTTTACCGCCAAAATGGCGTTCGGCCTCTATTGATTCCTCCTTGTTTCCTTCTTTTTGATTTCCTTTTCTTGCTTTATTTGACACCCCCGATCTCGTTATGGTAGATGGCAACAGAGGCATGTGTTACCATGATATGTGGATAAGATTTTAAAAAATTCGGAGGCCGTTAACTGCATGGCAGCCGACCTACCATGTGGACGAGAGGAACCTACGAGCATACTGAGGCGTGAGGAAACACTGGCTCTTTGTTTTGCGGAATTCTTTCTCTCCTGTCCTGTGTCTCTATTCCCTTTTGCTTTGTTTTTGTTTTGTTTTTTCGTCTTTTTGTGGACATGAGAGCTAGGAGACAGTTTTACGAGTTCGAATTCGAACTTATGTGATGGAATACGGCATGTAGGGATGGATGGTAAGCAGAGGAGAGAGAGCGCGTGCGAGAGAGAGAGAGCAAGCGGAGAAGGAGCATTTGCAGGGAGGGAGAACTGGAAAAGGAAGCGTAGTGAATCAAAGGCCTCCTTCACCGGCCCTGTACCAACATATAATAATGCATGACGGTTAAAATTACTTGAACCTAAATTGTGCCACATTCGGTTGTAGCGACTCGATAACAAGACACGCCATGCGTTATGGCTATGTGACTCGTGGGAATGGCTTGCGCCTCGCAGACTTGTCGTGGAATGCTTGCTCGCCAGGACATGACCCAAATAGCAGGTGGAATATTCGCTCCTTCATACAGTCGTCCCTGGTCACATCTTGATACCTACCCGCGACTTGAATCGTAATACGAATTTTCCTGCTGGGACACTGGACAAACGTGTGCATGTATTGGAATGAATCTCCCAGGTCTCGTCCCTCTCACCTCAAACCTGGAAAAAGCCAAAGGAACTCTTCAGTGGTAGACTGAGATTACCACACCGATATCCTTTGCTCGGGTGAGGACGACTGATCCGTGGAGAGCTACAAGACCAAAGATATATGCTCACCTTATCGTCATGGCGGGTTTGAGACTGGCTTGGGAAATGGTCGGTTCGTGTTCTTTGCATGTCTGTGTGTTATTGACGCAAGTAGATAGCGACTGGCCCACAATGGTACGAGACCATCACATTCCGCCTACTGAAGGTCCGGCCTTTGACCGGAGCGATTCGCTTCATGTTTTTCTTACAGGCAGCGTTTGCAGTGTACATCATGCAGCCTGCAGAGGAGAGAGCCTTCTATATGGCCGTTGAACCATGCATCGGGTATCAGACGTCGATATATTGGCAGTTGCAAGGTAGCCCAGTGGCTCTTGTCAAAATAAAACAACATCCTAGGACTAGACCGCTACTTCTATGGCAAGGTGAGTACAGCCGGGGACTACGCGGCTCATTTCATCCCGGCTTTGCGCTCGAAATGGATAACAGTCAGTCGTGGAATGCTCGAGACCTATCAACTTAATGTCAACACAAGCAGCCTCGTATAGTTGACTACTCAACAGAGCGCATAGCTTTGATCAGTATGGACCAGTTCAATATTGATAATAATAAGGAGAAAAGAAATGCTCCCAAGAAATCAGTGGATCTGTAATGGCAAGTTGAACCATCAGTTTGCACAGATGTGCCATGAGCCACATGAAAAGACTTGCTTCGGGTTGTGCATTTGAAATCTCGTTTGCTTACACGCTTCGAGTCCATGATACACATTTCTACCATGCAATAGCAGCATTTGAAAGATTTGTCTGAAATGGGACGCACTGGTCAGCATGGCTCATAGTGTAGTGCAACCATTGAGGACAGATATTGTCGGACCGCGTGTGACCCCCAACAAGTCATCAATACCTCTGTCATCATGTTCCATCCGCGTTCATGACCAGGCATGAATACACCAAGACTCGGACTGGTTGTTGTCGACGATTCGAGCGTCCCATGAAACAGTCCTGGCCCAAATGGGCAGTCGGTCCTTCAAGAGTACTGCTCATCAGCCTCGCAGACATGGTGTCGACAGGAAGATTCGCATGAATTGGTGACTTCAATAGGTCGACCAAGCAAGGCCCTGAAGCAGGTTCGTACAAGTCCTGTCAAGGCCAGGCATCCATCAAGTCTCCTTCGATACGGCAATCCTTTTGAGATACCGAAACCAGCGGCCTTGACGCGAATCCAGCGAGGCGAATCAGGCGCTTCGCTGCCCCACGATGACCAACATGCGAGTACAATAGCATGGAGGACGCAGCAATGACGGTGCTTTGGGCTCAACGAATGGATCCCAAACAGCTTCAAGGTTTCGAAAGACCCGTGACGAGTTGATTGTCCGTAGGCACAAGGCTGCCGTACTGCACCATGGATACATCAGAATGTAACAATTTTAGAGGTAAAGGGGGGGGGGGGCTTTGATCTAGAGAAAGGATGGGGAAGAAAAGAAAAGAGGAATGGTAAAGGGTAGTGGTGAGATCATCGATCTAAGATCAGACGTTTCAGCTGGGTGACGGAAGTGTCAAATTTTGGACGAGGACTTTTGCTGACGTTAGGGAAAATCTCATCTGATAATAGAGAGAAAGAAACGATGTCACAGGTTCTGGCAGACTTTTCTTGCCCGTCCCCGTCTAGGTGCGAGTTGAAGGTTTGGCTGTCATCGTAGGGCGGCTCGCATTTAGGTAGGTTAGATACTAGGTCCCGTGTTTGAAACAAAGGCTCGGGACGCGGTCGATCATCCATCTGCTCGGACCGTAGAGTAGACCTCTGTTGCATGGGGTCGCATACGAGGCGAGCTGAGAAACTACAGGTAGTGACGAAACCTACGAATACACAGGTAAGAATTCTGGTTTGGGAGGATCGCTAAAAGGGCTGGTTTTCCATCCAGGCTCGTCCATGTATGTGATGTTGGCCGGATTGACAGTCAAGTTCATGATGTAGCCTGGTTACCACGTGGATGAAAAGCTGAAACGAGCTGAGCTGTGGGTGTGCAGGTCGCAATAGGTTGGCATGCCCAACCCTGTCGTCAAGGCAGTAAGCAAGCAGCAGTATTGGATGTAATAGCATGTCCCAGGTCGTAGGAAGCTGTCATGTCGGGTACTACCTGTAGCGGGATCAGCTGTTATTAGTAAATGACTAAACGACGATCTGGCTGCCCCAACGGAACTCGGGATCCTCTCGAGAAACTACAACAAGCCAGGGACCGGCCAATTTGCAACATGATTCTTTCGGTCTTTTGAGATGGCCTTTACTCTTGTAGACGGCACCCCAGGATTGGCAATTGTCACGAGTCCTGGCCGGCTTGCATCGGTAGGTACTTTGACAGTGCAACCCCCCAGCCCCTTATACCTGCCTACCTGCTGTAAATGCAGGCCAGTGGCGCGGCGGCCACCTCTTGTTAAATTCCCTTGCCCGTCTTCGGCTATCGACAATGCATATATGATTGATTCAAATGGACCCATTCTGCTGCATAACGTTTCTTCACACGTACGCGCATGCGCAATCGTACAGAATACAAACTGCGCCTTGCATAAATGGCCTTCCGGGCATGGAAGGAGAGATTGGCATCTCCATTTCCATTCATGCTGCCATGAGCTGATACTGAAAAGAAAGAAAAAGAAAACCCCCCATCGTTCGTGGATCGTGTGCAGTTTTGCATATTGTAATAGAACCACAGGCAAGTTTGAGCAGATAGACACCCAATCCAGGGCCTCCTCATACTATGTAGTCGCCGGGGGGACCGAGTAGGACATCCTGGACTATTTTTGGAACGTGCTACGTATGTCTGTACTGGGCGACGCTAGAATGCCCGCAGCCTTCCAGAAGGAATGGAGACGGTTCTTTTTTCCCCCAAGGGCCAACAGTCCTTTATGCACGCTTTCATTCCAGGATAGAGCGAGCATTGACCGACGAGGACGACTACCAAGACTCCAGTACTACTACTACTACTACATAGTATACAGCCAAAATATCATGAACAACAGTACGTACTGCAAGATAACGCATCAGCTGAGCCAAAGCTGGTAAGGGAGGAGTTCCTTCGAGACTCATTGGCACCGGGCAAGTCTATTCATGGCAGCAAGCCTCACGGCGAGGCACCTGACCATCCCTTCCGAATTCCAACATGCGGTGTGCACCGGCTTCGTCGAATAGGCGACGCCAAGACGAGAGCCTTGGATGTTTACACGCAGTCGCCAGTTGCCGTTTGCTTCATGTGCCACTGTCTCGCATGCTCGAAGGATCACATCTTCCACTCTTGTTGCTACAAACAACGCTTTCTCAGTCTGTATTGTTGATGGAAAGACAGGGATGAGACCGGGACATCAGCTCTGTTTGTCTTCTCGTCTGAACAGAAAAGAAGAATGACATGATGTTTCGATCTGTCGTTTGACTTGGGCACGCTTCTGCATGATGGTGAAACCACACGATCAGTTGGCCCCAATTGATGAATAATACCTAACCCGTCTCTCTCTCATCCTTCCTCCTTGGCATTGCTGCATCCGCCAAGTGAGATGGATGGACTTGACAAGGAAGTAGCTGGTTGGAATGTTTTTGCATGACTGGGTTCCCCCCAGTATGAAAAGCCCTTGAAGGGCCCTGAAGCTGTCAAGTTGCCAATCGTGAAGCACGACGTTGAACTCTTAATTGCCTGTGCTGCAGGTGGAGCTAGATTGGATCGACGACGGCGCTCCTGAGCTTCCATGTGTCAACGTCCCTTGAAAGAGACCGGAGACGGCGGATGTCATACAGTTGATGATCGACTTGTTGGTCCCGTCGTCCGTGCCAGTGGTAGCACCCGCGGCATTTGGGTAAACGAGTATAGGCCATTCCTATGGCATGACTGCCGACTGCTATACTGGGGGAAATACGTAGGCTGCATTGACTAGGTACTGCCCATGAGTCAAGAAGCGGAGAATCATGGCCAGGCAGGATGCAAATGGGGAACTTTTGAGGGAAACCTGATTTGCCGGTTTTTCAATTATAGCCTGGCAATGATACGCAGCACGTATTCGGCTAATAAATTGCTTTTTGACCCTGTAGCAAAGCAACCCCGGCGATATGAACAAGGCAACGCAGCTCTGGATGGACTGCTATGTACGAGTTACATCGTACACAGTAGAACAGCGAGCGTCGTCGAGTGCCAGAGGCTTATCAAAGGCTCTTTTAAGCCCGTCAATTTGCAATTCGTGTTGACAGCAGAGACTCCCTTGCTTAGCCTCGAGGATCGGGATGTCGGTGTACTTCAGCTGCCTCTCCCAAGGGTGTGCAGCGTGTCTTCCTCCTACTCCCTGTATGGACGGACGGTAGTTTGGCTAGCAGTGCGGGGGAGAAGACAAGAAATGCAGACGACAGACACGTGGCTATCGTAGACTTCACTTGAAAAGCCGAGAGTCGTTACGTGTGTGCAATTGGTGCCGCTACTGCTTGCTCATTACAATTAATCATCATTCTCTGTATTTGTGTTCTGGCTGGCGGTCTGATGAGGGTGTTGGCATACTGTAGATGAGACTCGAGGTTGAAACGGCAGATTGGAAAATTGGGTGCCCAGAAGTGGCACCTCCCAGCTTCCTGCTATTGGATCCTGGTGACTGCGGGCCAAGCTGCATTAACTCGGATTTCATGTGGATGCCACGTTTTTTTTACCCCCCGATCCCTGTCACCACGCTCCTGCCGTCTCCTGTCTTTTTGTTTGTCCGTCTGTCTGTCTACTTGATTGTTGTTGCTTTTGGCCACGACAACGCCCCTCGGTTCACTTCAGCATCAATAACCAAATCAGCCTCCGTCAGCCGTCCAACTTTGAACCACAGCCTGATCGTTTTTTTGTTTTCCCCCCCATTGATCGCTTGATCAACCGTCTGATTGTCTGCTGTTGGGCCGTAGACAGAAACCAGAACTTCCCCGTGCTTCTTCTTTGTTTCCGATCTCTCTTCATCTCTCTGCAAGGGTGGGATATTACTCAGCCCTAGGTTAGTTCATTCAAATCAAACGTCCGCGGGCAGGAATTCATCCATCCTCTAGCAAATCGACAGAGGTACGTGCCTATTTCTGTCCGTTTGTTTGTATCTCCCGGCCAAGACCGTCCACACACAACACACACAGACACGAGCACATTACCCAGGCAAGCCGTAAGACCCGGAACTTTCAACGGCGCCAATCGCTACCCCGTCCGCTGCGCCTCTCTCTATCTCTCTTTACACAGTATTTCTCTCTGGGATGGCAACTCCTCCCTTTGTGATCCACGATCGCATGCACTGCAATCTATTCCCCCTCTTCGCCACGAAGCCCCGATGTCACTTTGATCCCAGCACGCCCATCAACTGCCTCTCCTCGTGGATCTTCTCTGCTCCGCGATATTAACAAGCATTCTCCCTTTAGCTTCGAACACTAGGCTTGCAACGCTTGGCATAGCCAGCACAATTGGCTAGACTCCTTGACCCTGAAACGTCCTGACGCAGACCAGGGGTGTTTGTCTTTGGGCTTCAACGCGTGCCCTCTTTGCCCTCGCAACCTTTTCCCTGCGCCGCATTTCTACGTATGCAGTAGCACTACGACCTGGGCCCATTCCGTACCCCAACTCCGATCAGGGCCTACCGTTGCCTTCTGCTTTCGTTCCAGAAAGAACCTGATCCTGGCAACCACACTCACCTCGATCACACATCCGATACACTGGCTCTTTGCCCTGCCCACAAACACGCGGTCTGCCCGGCACCAAAGCCCCAAGGACGCTTTCTTCCTTCCTCACAGGAACCCTGCTTTCATACCACTCAACGCGCATAAAACTGTTCCGGTACCCCCCCATCCCGTGCCAGCCCATCATGTCTTCCGCAAACCCAACACCAGCCCAAGAGGAGTTTCAAGAGCTCTTGAACAAGAACGCAGGAAGCGACAGCCCCCGAGTACACCCTGAGGACAAAGACGACTACCGTCGAGACAACGACAGCGAAGAAGACGAAGAGGATCGCTACCTCAACGAACAGATAGACGCCGCCATGCGTATGCCCAGTCTCAAGGGCCCTTCGGAGGGTGGCAACTTCAAACTGCCTCCGGCTGCCTTCGACTCTGGACGCGCCACCGGTGTCAAGGGTGTCATTGCAGATGCCAGAGCCTACGAGGAGGCACGCCAGACCAGGTGGAGGGATAAGATCCGGGCCGCCAGGCGATCAGTATTCGGCGTGAACAACGTCAAGTCCGGCTCCAATAGCCAAAGCGAGGACAGTGAGGGCGAGTTTGATGCGGACGAGGAGTCCTTTCTCCAGCAATGGCGGGATGCCAGGCGGCAAGAGCTTGAGCAAGAGGCAAAGAGTGGTGTCCGCAATCGCAGAACCAGCCCGAGTCTGCGCATGTTTGGCCGCATGGACACGGTCGACGCTCTCGGCTATCTTGACGCGATTGAGAAGGTTGGCAGAGAGACGGTCGTTGTGGTATTTGTTTACGACCATGAGGTAAGACCATCAGCGACGCACCAGAGCGCTTCAAAGACAATGCAGTTAACGATCCCAATAGTGTCAAGTGTCAAGTCTCATCCACGAGGCATTGCGGCCACTGGTCACCGAGCATCCATACATTCACTTTGTCAAGATTCACTACGAGGACATTGAGTTTGACAATGCTGCCGTGCCTACTATTCTCGCCTACAGGAACCAAGGAGATCTCTTTGCCAACATGACCGGTATCATTGACATGATTCCAGAGGATGAGGATTTCGATACGGACTCGCTCAAGAAGGTCTTTCAGAAGAACGGCGTTCTATGATCAACCTGACTGTTTTCAACTGGATCGCCAGCCTTGACGACCGTGTCAGAATCTCTTACGCTCCCTACAATCATCTCTCTGCTTTTCAAGAAGAAGCATGTTCGGTTATGCGCGCATATGATACCCCTTTATACGATTACTAGGTCTATTCTTTCCTGACCTTGGGTGGCCGCGGTGCAGGTCGTCCTTTCTGCAAAGTTTCCATGAGACGTTGACAAGCAATTCATGTCACTGTCCCATATTTGTAACAATAGGTGGCCAATGTGCACTTGACGGTTGCGGATATCTGTCGCTTCACAGATATACGTATGTATCCTGTATTATGTTCTATATTGCATTTTGATTTTTCTTATAGAGGTTTGGGTTGGTCAGACTCAACAACAAGGGAAATCGTTCTATACGTCCCTCATTGGGTCTCGGCGTTTGGAGGCATAGTGAGCCTGATCGGGTCTCTTTGGGATATATGATGAGACCTGGACAGATGCTATCATATTTGGCGGATCAACGATGTCATAAGAATAATGAATCAAAACAATGGTTACATGCCTCCACTACCATGTGCTCCCCAACCTGCAAGTGACCAAGACTGCATATTATATTTTCAAATGTGTTCGTAATTCGAAAACGCCGGACTGGGAAGGATGTAGATATAGAATGCATTCATGCTCGCAGCTATATATACATAGATTGAAATTTGTGCAAAACAAATCAGTTATTTGCTCACATGAGCTATGCTGGTTGCGAACTGCCAAAGCGAATCTTTTTTTTTTCTCCTCCCATAAATGATCTCAGAAGCTTCAAAAACAAACTCAGACTACTTGCATTGCGCAGTCCCCATTGTACTTCCGATCGAGTATCACCCCGTTAATATTGCCGAACCCCGGCCAGTAGCGGTCGGCGATAGACTGACAAGAACTATCACCCCGCCGAATACATAATCTAGGAGAGGAGAGGTCGAACCTTTATGGCCATTATTAAATTCGGCATTGTCTAGTTTTTTTGTGGTTCGGCCACGACGCAAGCTTAGGTATGTAATTAAAGCGCGGCTTGGAGGGGCACCACAGCATATGACCACCTAGAATCTCAAGAATGGCTGGGTTCAAGTCCACGCATATTGCGGGTTGTATTATTTTTTATTTTTTTAAACCAACCATCGATGGGAACGGTGAGCTGAAATCAAGATCGAGACGTGCCGAGATAGCGGCAGGTTTCCCTCCCTCCCTAACTTGCGGCGGCTCACCAGGGCCTAAGTACATTCCACGTAGCACTACTATTGCCAACTGGTCTGCTCAAAACCAAAAGTTCTTCTTTTAGAGGAACTTTGTGGATATCCTCCGGCGCTGCTCTGGCGGACTCCCGCATAAAACAAGACATGGTAACTGGCCGGATTCTGATACTTAAGAAGATATGAGCATTCGCCGGAACAGTAGAGTCAAGGTTGCTTGCTGCTGTGATGGACAATAGCTCCTGAGTAATCTTTCGATTTCTTGCCGCGATAACATTCAAGCAAAGGGTACGGTCATGTCTCATTCATCGTATCAAATCTAGGTCGCATGTAATTCGCCGAATGTGCTTCTACCTTAATGTAGTAACAAACGCCCCCGCGGTCTTGGTCTGTCTGGTGGATGGTCCGAAAGGAACTCGTGAGCGCCTAATCAAGGGCTCTAGCAGGGATCAGTCTTCTGCCCCTCAATGTTTGCGATAACTGATACTAGACCCGCTGTCATTGATGATTGATTATACTATGCACACGTATTGCATCTACGCTACGAGGAACAGTTGTGACACCCTGAAAATCCCCGAGAGATCCTACAAATTGCTCAAGAATCACGACTAGACTCTTTATCGGATTCAGATAATTTGGTTTCTTCTTGTTCACAAAAAATTTCATCTTTCATGCAAAACTTGACCAGACGTGCATGTGGCAGTCGGTAGGTATTCCGTCCAGGTAGGTTGTTACTGCCCAAATTCAGCCCGCCCCACTTTGAGTTCCATGCACGCTCTCCACCCTGCAACATCTGGTACATTTTGTGTAAGTACTAGATAGTTGCATGTAGCTGTGAAGTCCAGTCCCTTGACTGAGACGCTGAGCCACCTGTGCAAGGTATCCAACGTTTGATGAGAATTGTTCTAGGGGGAGGAGGGGGAAAAAAAGATCTTAAAAAATTGAGAACCTTGAGATCCCATGAATTTGACAAAACAGGACACTTAAAGAGGAGAACCGAAATTTTATTCAATTTTCTCACCTTTTAAATATTGCAAGCCCTCTGGGTCTTATTTTTGGCGAGGTTTCTCATCTTGTCACGCCTTCTTTAGATGTGCTTTCTTGAGATACAAGAAGATCTATATGCCTCGTACCGCATCATTGGAACAATAACTATATGTCACGAAATCTACTAGGGACAAAGAAGACAAGGTCGAATCACCCACCTCACCAGCTGTGCCCGCTCCCCTTGGGCCAGAACAACCAGCACGCATCGCACATCTTGACAAGCCGCGGCGAAGCAAGACAACATAGCAAAGGGAAGAGAGCTGGTATTTTAAATTCTTGTTGCCGGAGCACGAGTGGACAACAAGTCATTCAGCTACCATAGGAGTGAGTACACGACCATCTGTCTATGTAGCAGAACATTATCAGTGAAGGCAGCGCTCGAGTGTCCTTGATGACGGCAGATCCCCCAGACAGCCAGATTTAGGTACATTGACGGAGTGCAGACGCACTAATTGGTGACTTGGCTAATCCTGGGGCGCCGGCTGGTCAATCTTTCTCCACTTGCCCCTCCAACGCTCCCCAGAAGTGAGGGAGGGTGCTTATCCATACACTTACTTGCCTATCTTCCAGTGTAAGGCAGCTCGACTTACCATCCTGACCACATTGTAGGCATCCAGGGCGACACTCAACTCCTTGATACATACCGTGACTGCCTAAGGACCTATCTACATTTACCTGAGCGCTGCTGCATCCCTTCTTCGAAACTCTGCACAGCGCTTCTACTTCTATAAGAAAATAGAAATCTAGGAGAATACCGTAAGTCGGAACTATGCAGCTGCGGCTTTGATTCTTTTCTTACCCGCCTTTCTGCAGGACCACCAAAGTCAGCCCTTCTCCAATCGAGGTGTCTTGCTACCCCCCCAAACCTGTATCACGCCTTCCTCTCAGAATTGCCCCGCACTCATCGAGAGCACTCGGGAGAACAGTTTCGATTCCACCATTTTCCCTCTTGCTATTCTGTCACCCTCGATTTACCAAGCTATCACGGTGAATCTGAGGCATGACGTGAGCCGGGCCTAGGTCATCTCTCGCCGAGTTATGGAACAGCCTGGATACCCTGCTCCGACCGACAACATCTCCGACACTCTTCCGCAGCAAGCTAATACCACTCCGCCAGGCAACCATACTCATTTCCCAGGACCGCCCATAAGGGCGGCCACCACCTCGAGTTCAGTTCCGAGTCTCCGATTTCCTCGTCCGGCCGGGAACAGACGACTTACAAACTGGGTTTCCTCGAGCCATCCAGACATGATGCGCCCCTTCAATATCCCCGACAACCATCCGCTGGATGCCAGCATCACTGATGGCTACGACATCATTGATGCCGATGTGGAGGGCCACTCCGATGTGGCTGACTCGCCTTATGAGCATCCTGCATCTGAAATCGGCGACGATGTACAGAGTCTTGCCGATACCGACACTGGCACAGATGTCTACACTAATGACGTCGATACGGACTCTTCTGATGACGATATCATGGACATAGAGCATGCAGGCGATGCTGCTGATGACAGTGCTGCTGAGACTGATGAGGAGGAGGACAACGAAGCAGATATGTCCATGGCTGAGCAAAGTCTCGAGCATCCCACCGAGTTGTTCACGCCAGACTCTGCCCACATCTCACGACGAACCTCTTTCTCGCAACACGACAACGCCGACATGGTTCGAGATCGCAAGATGAGGGTCAGTGGTTTCTTCAAGCACCATGGAACCGACCACGCTGGTCCATCCGATGGCAATGGCTTCTTGGCCATACCCTCTGCTAGAAATTTGGCTCACATGGCCGTGGACCACCTGGAGAACAACCCCCTCCTGCGCAAGCGACTATTGTATTCTCTGCTACTCATGCCGCTACTCATCACAGGCGCGATTATCAAAGAGTACATGCAGGGCAATGTGAGCGCATACACTGGCACCTTGACGACAGTACCAGTAGCTTCGGTCTCATCTATCGCCACTCAACCTATCCCAAATGTTGTGGCGACCACAGCCATGACAACACCTATGACTGCCTCCACTAAATCTCAGCCAAATGCTTTGCAAACAACTTCGACTCTCAAGAGCGTTGCTAGTGTCTCGCCTCAGTCGAATTTGTATTCGAGTCCCAGTCTCTGCTCTGCCTCGGTTCATGGCCGCAATGAGATTTTACTCAGGGTTCCTAAGGAAATCAAGGCATCCTGGCTTGCAAAGCGAGCCCTCATGATCTCTGTCAGCCGGGGCACGCATGATGTATCGTCAGACGCTGCCAGAATCACTACTGTTGACGAAGGCTTCCTCATCAAGGTTCCTCATGAGGAAGCTTATGGCGTACTCGACGTCTCGATCGCCACCACACGCAAGCCAAAGATCAAGGAGACTTTTCGCGTCAACTTTGGCACTTTCATTATTGTGGACGCTTTCGATGCTGGCAAGCAATTCCTGAAGGACTTTGCCCACTCAGTCGCAGACACGCTAAACGGCACAACGACTTGGGTCGAGGAGACATGTAGCCCAGCTTTCGATATGATGCCTGCATCAGCCTCCATTACCGATTCGATTGTACAAGGGTTCCAAGACATGGCCAACTCCGCTTTGAGCCTACCTGGTCATTTTGCCGAGTTTGTCAAATCGCCACTTTCGTTTTCGGAGAGCCGCGTCGAGCAGGCGCAAAAGGAATTATGGCGAACGGCTCAGGATCTCCAAGACGAGGCAGCGCTTCTCATCCTCCAAGCACAACTGAATTCCAAGTTGCAATGGCTTCGTTGGAGTGGTCAGGATGCAAAGTATGAACAATACTTGGCTGCAGCCAGCCCATACTATCAGAAGAAGCAGGAGGAAGCTGCTGTTGCTAGCCGCGCCAGAGCAGAGCTCACCAAGAAGGAAATCAGAGCACTCCACAAGCAGATGGCTCGGGAAAGCGACCGCGAGGCAAAACCCCGCTTCTGGAGATTCAATATGGAAGCTGTCTAGATTTGATCCGGTTTTGTTTTTGTTTTTGTCTCGTAATTATACCTCGGTCGGTCAGTTTTGGTCAGGGCAGGCGTTTCAGGTTGTAGTATGGATTTGACCTTGTGCTGCGAACTGAGGTCTATGGTTTTAGCCTCCCCGGTCCTAGTTGATGGGGGTCTCGAGAGGCCCAAATGCACAAATCATGAGGGAAATGGCATGAATAAAGGTACTAATTGATGATTCGGAGTTACTTGGACAGCGAGGACAAGTACGCGCCTCGACCGCTCAATGGCTTTGCATGATAGACAACCCAGAGCAGGAAGCCATGTCTTGTAGCAGATGGTATAAGTTTGCGAGATATCACGGTTAGATAGGAAAGCCAATCGAGTCCTTTATCAACAAGTCACAGTCATTTGTCGTCATGATACAATTCACTATACGTATCAGCAGTGCTAGAAGCGAAGTGAGGTCCGAGACTGATTGTATAGATGCAATGTCACTGCTTGGCATCATATGACAGCAAGCACAGAAGTCTAATCCAACTGCCCCCATAGCAGAATTCATATCAGGGGCATCGTGATTTGATCTTGGACTCCGGGCATTCAAGTGGCATCATTGTTGTAGATGACGTACTGCCATAGCTTTGTTCCGAAAATCTGCGGCCAGCTCAATCAGCAACGTGAAGTTAATTGAATCTCGGAAAACATTAGTTCAGTCTTGCAGCGTAGCTCGTGAGGCATCCGTCTCGGGTATGCTCGTGCTGTCACATACCAGTCATGTGGGGAAGTAGAACTATTATAGAGTCTATAATAGACCTGAAGTCTGGTTGGTATCCAGTTGGCTGTGCAGCATTCAAGTAAAAGAGCCTACATGAAAAGTGTCTCGTCGGTTGAAAAAGTCTCTTGATAGTTGAAATAAGTGTACTTATTGGCTAGACTGCCGGTGTAAAGAAAATTGAAACACAACATTGAAGATGCCAAGAACTAAATGAATGTAGGTACAGTAGAGGAAGCAGTTAGTTACATTAGTTGATGATTGATTGAACCCTGGAAATTGGCACTTTGGGGGGGGGGGGGGGGGGGGCAAGCTATTGATTGCCAAAGTCACTCTTCTGCTTGCTTGGGTGTGGATTGTACCTTATTCTCACCCCACCTGGCTGACGGGCAGAAAGGACCGTCAAGTCAAGGAGGGGCAAGGAGCCATGGAATTTAATAGGCAGGAAAAAAAAAAAATTGCGGGCAATTTTACCACACAAAAGCCTGCCTAAATCATCATGTACTGACCTATCAGGTTAGCTATGTAGTTTTAGTAGGTACTAGGTAGACAACCCAAGCCAAAGTGCGCGCGTGTGCTTCCCCTCCATTTTTTTTCTGGGCTGGCACTTGGGACCATTTGTTTGCGTGCCGCCCTTCAAAGCAACCGCTCAGGGACCGCATATTTTCATTTCTACCACAACCAAACATCAATCTCCAGGCCACCTGCGACGTATCAAGTAGCTTTTCCCTCTTCGTAAAGCTTCAAATCGCAGCCTTTTCTCTTTAACCCCCCACCACCCCTTCTCCAAAGGTCAGTAATAACTCCAGCTCAGAGCGCTTGCGACATATAGCTTGTCTGTCTTTGGCAATATTACTCGCCGAGTCAGAGCCCCTCCTTCTTTCTCTCGGGCACCCACACACCCCGCCCATCTTTTCATCTCCCTGCCTATCCATTGTCTTTTTCCCTGACTAACCTTTGCGTCTTCACACCAGAGCTTCTGTTTTAAGCAAATCTGACATATACAAAAGACAAGATGAGCTCTACTGAGAACACCGAGCCCAAGGTCGAGGAGACCACCCCCGCGGCGGCCCCCGCTGAGGCTACCACCGCCACTGAGGAGGCCAAGCCTTCCGTGACCTCTTCTTCTGTCTTCTCCATGTTTGGAGGTGGCGCGAAGAAGGAGAAGAAGGACGAGGAAGAGGACCGTGGTGACAACTCTGGAAGCGCCAAGGCCCAGCGTGATGCTGCCGCTGCCGCTGGCGAGGTACGAATTTTCCCACATCTCGACGCGACACCGCTGTGATTGTGCACACCGTCGCTCGAATACCGGAACAATGTCCATATGCTAACCTTGTTCCGCCACTTTTATAGGACGAAGCTCCCGAGTCCGAGGATGTCCACTTCGAGCCTGTCGTCAAGTTGACTGAGAAGGTCGATGTCAAGACCAACGAGGAAGCCGAGGAGCAAAAGTTCAAGATGCGTGCCAAGCTCTTCAAGTTTGTGCGCGAGTCAAGCGAGTGGAAGGAGCGCGGCACCGGTGACGTCCGTTTGCTCAAGCACAAGGAGAACGGCAAGACCAGACTCGTGATGCGCCGCGACAAGACCCTCAAGGTCTGCGCCAACCACTACGGTACGTATCCTGCCCGTCAACACTGGCCGCGCTGGGTCAGAGCGACAAAGCCAACTAACATGTTTCCTTAGTTGTCCCCGATATGAAGCTGTCTCCCAACGTCGGCAGTGACCGATCCTGGGTCTGGAACGCCGCCGCTGATGTGAGCGAGGGCGAGCCCGAGGCCGTCACGCTTGCTATCCGCTTCGCCAACTCGGAGAACGCCAACCAGTTCAAGGATGCTTTCCTCCAGGCCCAGAAGGACAACGAGGCCCTCTTTGGCGCCTCCGAGGCCGAAAGCGCAGCTCCCAAGGAGGCAGAGGAGACCAAAGAGGCCTCTTCGTAAAAGTCAGCCCTTAGCTGAATAGTCGAGAAGGATCAATCAAGACCGAAAAGAACCACACCCGCATGGACCCTTCCCATTTTCGACAAGTCAACGATATTCCCACCGGGCATATTACTCGTTGCCGAAGGGACGGACATCCTCTAGGTGGAACGGTGGGCTTGAATAGGACGAGAAAGAAAGTCCCCTACCCAAAAGAGAATAAACCCATAGTCACAACATAGATCCGTGCAGTTATCTCTATCTTGAGAAGATAGTCCATCATCTTGGGACTACAAAAGCCCCTCGGACAGCACACTGCATGAGCTTTACCACGTCACGAAATCACATCATGAATAAAACACAGATTCCCCCCCAACACATTGATTAGATTAATTCATTCTATATTTTCCACAACTATCCAGTTTGATTGCTTTCTGTTTTTTTGCTCCAATTGAGCGCAAAAATTACCATCTCTTTCTATGATTTGGATCCTCGTTAGTCACAAATGCCCCCATGTGCTAGATGCCTGTCTTTCCAAACCTCACAGACTCTTTTTTTGCGCCCTGACTTTGCTCACTTTGCTGCTTGAGACAACTTTCTCTTGGTGCCCTGGGAAGCCCAGTTCTGGAACCAGTCTAGGGCTTCCGGGTTGGCAACGCTGGCGTTGGTCTTGATCTTGATGCCCGAAAGAATCTGCTTAACCGCAACCTCGATCCTGTGAAAGTGCATAGAGTCAGCATGTGTTCTTGCACACCATTTTCTTCCGGTCTGGGACAAGAAAATAACAAGGGATGAATCTCATAACACCTAGGTCTTTGTCGTGGTCCTATTTGAGGGACGCAGAGATCGAGAAAAGGCGTGGATTGAGAAAAGCGCAAGTAAAAAGAGAAAAGGGAAGGGGAAACGACTTACTTCTTTCCGTTGCTCGTCCTCGGGATGCCGCCTCCGGCCTCCTCCACAACGGCCGGCACGTGTCTCGGGCTGAGCTCCTTCCGGACCATGGTTTTAATCCTCTCGGCCAAGTCCTCACTAAAGGCCCGCCCCTCGCACATGACAACGAACAAGCAAACAGTCTCGTCACGATCCGTCTCGCGGCGTCGGCCGATGCAGACGGCGTCCTCTACCTCGCCGCTGAAATACTTGGTCAAGATGTTATAAATCTCGGCCGAGCCGAAACGCACACCGCTCGGCTTGAGTACGCCATCAGAGCGGCCTAGCATGGTCAAACCGCCCGTGCGCGGGTCAATGCGGACGAAGTCGCCGTGATGCCAAATTGGACCCTTAAGAGGCCGGGCCTCAAACCGTTCAAAGTAGCTCGCCTTGTATTTGTCGTCACCACCGGGGCCCCAGAAGGTCAATGGTTGACACGGGAACGGCTCCGTACAGATGAGCTCACCGTCCTCGCCGGGTGTGGGTTCGCCTGTGACCGAATCACCGACGGCAATCGCCATGCCCAGTCCAGCACACTGAATCTCGCCTGCGTAAACAGGCAGGAGCGGGCATGGCGCTCCGAAAAGCGAAATGATGTCTGTGCCACCCGTGATAGAGCCGAGATTAATCCTAGATGGGAACGCCCGGTACACGTATGAAAAAGTCGATGGCGGCAGCGGTGATGCTGTCGAGTACACGGCCTGTAGATGCGGGAGCTCAATGCCCTCCTTCTCGAGAATGAGGTCATTCGACTCGAGCGTCGTGAGATAGCTTGCCGACGTCCCAAAGTGCGTCACCTTGTACTTGGCAAGAAGCTTAGGGATGGACAAGTGCCCGTGAGGCTTGAAGGGGGAACCCGTGTACAAGACTAGAGTTGCACCACATGAAAGTGCGGCTATGGACCAGTGCCTGTTCAACTGTCAACATCCTGTACAACTCATCTGAGACTGTTTCAATGCGTCAGAGAATCACGTACCACATCATCCAAGAGGTGGTTGTATAATAAAGCATAGTGGAGCTAGCGTCGACAGAACAGTGCAGGAAAAGTTCTTTCTTGTGCTGGATCAGCGTACCAAGTGCCGTATGGACAATGGCCTTGGGAAGGCCGGTTGTGCCACTCGAGTAGAGGATATAGAGCGGATGCGATGGAGGGAGTTGCTCGAATTCCAGCTTACCGCCGTCCGTCCCTTGGTCGAGGAAACCCTCGTAGTCGACAGCCTTGAATCCCTTGTCCTTGATCTCGTCCAGTCCTAGTTCGACCGCTATGTTGTTGATGACGACCACGAGCTCCAGTCCTTTTCCGTTGAGCCCGTCGACAATCTCTAGGGTCTTGGCGGTAGATGACCACGACTTGCCGTTGTAGACCATTCCATTATCTGCAAAGAGGACTTTTGGCTCAATTTGCGCAAGGCGATCCAGTACAGCACTTACACCGTTGTCGGGGCTTATGCCTGTCCAAACGGCTCCGATAGAAGCGGCCGCCAACATTGCAATAATGGCCTGGTGGTGGTTCGATACAAAACCTGCCACCCTGTCCTTGGGCTTCAGCCCGGCCGCTCGCAGAGAATTGGCACATTTGCGCACAGCTTCCCGCAACTGGGCCCAAGTTGTCGTAACCTCTTTGCCCTCAACTTCGGTCACAGTGATAGTGGCAGGCGAGTCATCAGAAACATTACTGCCCTTGGGATGGAGCATATTTTCCGCAAAATTCAACAAGGACCCCGCAAAGAAATCTGGGCGTGGGTACATTGGTGCATTGGGTGGTAAGACCTATATAACTGATTAGTTGAATTCTGGAGTATCTGTGTAGCATTAATCTCAGGCTTCATGAAGGTCGTATTATAGCCATCATATCTGCACGAATCATTGGCTTCCACAGTCATGTCAGGCAGTCTTGAGATGTCCATCAATAGTGTCTGTCCATCGCAGCCTGATCTCAGGCTGGGCCACGCACAGCTGCTCCCGACCTATTTTGCATGTCATACGCACTCATCGACTTG
This sequence comes from Pestalotiopsis fici W106-1, assembly GCF_000516985.1. Taxonomy (NCBI): domain Eukaryota; kingdom Fungi; phylum Ascomycota; class Sordariomycetes; order Amphisphaeriales; family Sporocadaceae; genus Pestalotiopsis; species Pestalotiopsis fici. The sequence continues at coordinate 5,812,272 of NW_006917093.1, read as the reverse complement.
GACCCTGATGCTCGCGCAGGCATGATAGAATTGGCAAAGGCTGTGGTGGTGAAAGCGATCAAACTCCACGTTCCCAGCTGAGATTCGTCTTTGGGAGTCCTATATCGGAAGAAGTGCCTACCTCCGTATACGGCTTGGAAGCCTTTATACCGCAGAATCGCCAGACATCCTCCCAGAACGCAGGCACGTTCTCAACCGACCACTTGTACAGCCCGGGATAGTCGTCAATATCCAAACGATACTTTTTCTTGACATGCTGCAGAAACTTGTACATCTGCGTTGACTCGGGGTTGGGATGCCGCCATAGCTCGAGCGGCTCAATTTGGGAACCCATCCTTTTTTTTATTTTATTTTTGGTGCTGACGATCTGGAGGGAGAAATAAATTGGTCCCTCAATTCGAGTTGGGAAAACCCGGAAGAGGATGTACTCTGCAATGAAAATTGTGAAGCACGAGTCAATCTATGAGACCTCGACGAATTCAAAAAAAAAAAAAAAAAAAAAACCAAACCAAAAACCCCAGAACAAGAATTAAGGAGAATTGTTGGTTTGGGGGAGCGGTGATCGTGGTCCCACCTTCCGTACATCGGGGTTCCGAACGAAGCTAAAATGTCGGGCGGAATCGATTTCGGCTTCTGACGGAGAGGCAAGTGGAGGGTTGAGAGCCATGATCAATTCGGCACCTTCTGTAAGCTGATGGGATTCCCCGATGCCTGGGCGGGGGAGACGGGGAGCCTCGTAGGCAATAAAAAGGAATTAATCTAGGTAAGGGGGATGGTTACCGACGGCTCTATTCATTAAACCCTTACTGTTCTTTTTTTCTGTCGGGTTTTCCATCTATTTTACAATCACTGATTCCCATTGTTGGATTGAGTTGAGCACTTCGTACATACCTTGACGTACAGTACCTGAATATGATAGATGCAGTGGAGATTGGTTACTGAGCCGTCCGTCCTGTTCATTGGATACCGAATACTTTGATGCAGTACTGCACTATTCAATTCCGCACACACACACACACACACACACACACGACTGACCGACTCCATTATTATTACAAGTCTCAATCGTTCAAAACTCCCCTGTTGCTTCGGCGGAAGCCGCCTCTAACCAATCAAATTCGAACCCGCGGATAGTACGGTAAATGACCGTCCACTGCCGACATTGATGCGTCGACAATTAGCAAGAGTTGAGAGTGAAGGACGGACTGCGTTTGCATTGCATGCTCTAGTCAAGTGTGTGGTTTTTTCTTCTACGTGAGATTGGAGGCTCTGGAGAGTGTGTGTGTGCATTCAGAGAGGTGCTGCATGCATCGCTAATGAAGCTGTTGTGAGAGAGGACGAGGAGCTATTTTGAGCACAACAGCAATGGGGCCTGGGTCGCCCGGGCGCAGCCGAGGCCTCCGAGGACGAATCAGCTGAGAATCATTGCTGACTGATGAGATAGACCCGAGCTGCAGATGCTGACCTTGATTCTTTTCATCTTGGCAACTTGCATCTTCCATTGGTGTACCGAGTATACATTGGGTACACAACTTCATATCCATTGATCTCAACCCAGGTCTGCGCCATGCCTGGCCATCAATCCAACGGGGTAGCAAAACGGTCCCGATACATAACGAGCCAGTGACTGCTGCTGATACAGCAACATTTGCAGGAAAGATTTTGAGAAATCAGAGGCGGCCGACCCCAGTACCTGGCTCGGCCCCAGTCTACTTGACACTTGGGCGCTACTACGGGTACTACTACTACTTGGGACCATGGTTCATCTGATTGTCCATTCAGACTACGATCAGGCCGGTTCTCAAGTTTGTTCTCGCATGACAATGACGATACAATATCGACCCTGCCAATAGGACTAGCCGCCTCGAAATTGACTTTGTAAAGTATGGATGACCAGCTCTATGTAGACGCACTTACCAGTCTCCATGCAAGTAAGAACATTGAATGATGTAAGATCCGGACTGGACGCCAGGGAATCTCCGCGAGGCTGCATTGAACTATGGCACACGAAGTCCGTAGTTCCGTGCAGGAAAATGGACTCGATGCTTCTCAAGATTGGATGGACGCTTGGCGAGATGGGTAAGGTGAGCGAGCTTGAAGCGAGTTGGAAGCGAGTTGGTGTTCAACTTAGCCTAGATAGTTCACCATATGCTTGGTAAGCTCCAGCTACTCTCTACCCTTCTCATCCGTAGTCGCTTATGTATCATGATGGTTGATATGTCGGTGAGCGACAAGTAGGTCGGAAAGATGCTCGACTATGTTAGCGCTCTGAACCAAATAAGGTAGAGGCATCTTTCACCATCTGCCCATAGTTGGTCATGCGGATGGGCGATGGTGGAGTCCATGGTGTTGTTGATATCTTTTTTTTTTTCCGGGAACCCTAACGCGAGTTTTCGGGTTCTCTTTCGGTCGTGGACCCTGCGTACCTGGATTGAGGAGTACCTACCTAGTGGCAGCAGTCTGGAGTTCGGGTTTTGGGTGGACACCGATGCTGGGTACATGCGCCCGTCTTGCCCGTACGACACCTTGTAGGTGGATTGCATTGAGGACAAAAGGAAATAAAGGCAAAATACTACATGCTCCTACTGCTGCTGCTGCTGCTGCTGCTGTGTAGAAATAGAGTGGGCAGATCCGGGTCCCCTGTGCAACTCATCAGTCCGCTTAGGCAGCAAATCGCATCGGGCGGGCCCTTTTTGGGAGCTCTGTCCTTTGGGCTTTGGATCCGGCAACTGAACTTATGGCAAGCTTGCAAGCCTAGAAACAGACCAGAAACTCTTAACCATGCGGCATCGGGGTCTTGATCGACAAAAGTCGCAAAAGGCGGGATCGCAAAATGCCAATTAGGTGCTGTGAACGGATGATCCGGAATTTGGATAGGCAAGGAGCTAGGCCCTCATTAAAGGCCGGGCTTCCATGGGTGGGGTGGGTTCTTGGGGGTGTTTTTTTTTTTTTTCTTTTCCTGTGCTACATACTGAAATTGTGCCTGGGCACCCATCGCTTTTTTATGATTAGGGGTCATAGCTGCTGCTCCTCTAAATTACTTAGAGCCTAGAGCCTCTCTCGGGACGTGGCCCAGCTTCTCTTCGACTCTCTTCTCGGCGGAATTGATTATTTCTCTTTTCCTCCACTCCTTTCATCCCTCGCGACACGAGACACAAACGCGATCAATAGAGTGATTGACAAACTTGCTTGGACTCTCATCTGCTGCAGACCCTGCAGTTGCTTGTTAGTTAAGTGAGTTCTAATCAGCGTCAATTGCGTCTCTGTTCATCCTATTCTTACTCAGACTACTCTGGTGCAACAGAAGCTATTCTGCTGTGCCTCGAGACTTTTTGGGTTCGATTCTGACTCGGGTATTTCTCAGCCTGGTCGATTTCCCTGGTCACCTACTCTCTATCTATTTTACTATCTCCGTACCCTCCCAGCCACCAAGACCGAGCCAAAGGAGCGCCAGGAGCCAGTACAAGTCCCTCTCCTTTACGCCGCCCCCCTTCTGCCAAATTCCTACATTAGGCAGACTGTAATCAATCCATCCAACCAACCAACCCGTCGTTCCTTGCAGACAAGATTTAAAATAACTAGCACGGACGCTTTTTCGCTTGCTACCACAGCGGAAAGCACGGCAATTGTTATTTTTTTTTTATCTCTTTCGTCGTTAATCTGCGACACACGAACTGACGTCGACATTCTCCCGCCAAAGAGCTCCTCAACTCAGCTAGCTGTGACACGCTCGACTCAATCACACACACACACGCACATATAGTCGACACTCGCAGCACTTTTGACGACATAGTAATTGTAATAATAACGGGTTCCGATTGGTGGTGTTTGTTTATTTTCTTTCTTCTGGTGAGTCAATTTTGTTTTTTTGAAGAAGCAAAAAAGCAAGCCAATTGCTTGTTCGGCACGAGAGAAAACATCTAGCAAATCCCGGCGGCGATAATGAGAAGGACATGGGGCATTTGGAAGTTTTCAAATCATCTTTCCAATCCATTATTTCCCTTCTTTCCCTCCCTCCCCCCTTGGATGCTATTCTGGGCGGCGTGGCAATCGCTAGGAGAGCCGCGCATCCTCTGCTGCAGCCGGTACCAGGATTAGCAGGACTAGACCGTCTTCATTCATTGCAGCACTTCGGATCCAAGACACCAACTTCCCGCCATCGCTCACCTGAAAATACTCATCCTCTTGCCTTGGCTGCTGGTATCGTCTCGGCATCCGCTAATCGTTCGTTTCTCCTTCAGATTTACCCGCGACAATAGAGTACAGCCATCCATCCAAGGACATCCTTTCCGGGCTTGCCGTGTGATCAGTTGCTGTCCTAGTAGTTCTCGGTCATCCTTAGCAATGCCCCGTCGAATTTCGATACCTTTCACATCTTCGAACAGCATGCCAGAGACAGAAAAGACTGGCGATAGGAGACCGTCTACCTCAAAGGCCAACCGCCTGAGCCAGTTCTTCTCTGTGATGCCCCGGCAAAAAGAGCAGCCTACTGCTCAGCAGGCTCTCATGGCCATGCAGAACAACTCAACGCGGTCCATCACCGCCCCGAGCCTCTCGCTTCCTAGCATCTCCCTCTCAACCGCTACTGCCGGTGAACCTAACAATGAAGAGCAACCTACCACCCTGTTCCAGCCGCCTTCGTCCGAGGAGATCACGCTGAAGAGACGTGCTGATGCTCAATTTGGTCCTCTCAACCATGCCACTCATCGATATGTCAGCAAGCATCACGGAGAGCCCTTGAAAGCTCCCGTCATTGACGAGCCGCCCTACTACTTTGTTCTCACCACCTACATCAGCTACCTGCTTTTGATTGCCCTGGGCCACGTCCGCGACTTCTTTGGCAAGAGGTTCAGCAAGAACCCCATGTACAAGAGCGTCAAGCCCATTAACGGATATGCCCCCCTGACGGACGATTTCGACAGCTTCTACGTTCGGAGACTGAAGCTGCGTATTGACGACTGCTTCGCTCGCCCTACCACTGGCGTTCCTGGTCGCTACATTACCCTCATGGATCGCGTCTCTTCCGACTACAACCGATCCTACAAGTTCACCGGCAGTCACACTGAGACCCTCAACATGAGCTCATACAACTACCTCGGATTCGCTCAGTCCGAGGGCCCCTGTGCTGATGCCGTCGAGGAGTGTGTTCGCAAATACGGACTGAGCTTCTGCAGCCCTCGCGGAGACGTTGGAACGTCAGATCTGGCAGTCGAGGTCGAAAAGGAGGTTGCCAAGTTTGTTGGCAAGCCCGCCGCCATGGTCTTCTCTATGGGTTTCGTCACCAATGCTAGCTCTTTCCCCGCCCTGGTTTCCAAGGGTTGTCTGATCATCTCTGATGAGCTCAACCATGCCTCCATCCGTGTGGGTGCACGTCTGTCTGGTGCTGTCGTTCGCTCTTTCAAGCACAACGACATGTTTGAGCTGGAGAAGAAGCTCCGTGAGGCCATTGCACAAGGCCAGCCGCGTACCCACCGTCCATGGAAGAAGATTCTGGTAGCTGTCGAGGGTCTGTACTCAATGGAGGGTACCATGTGCGATCTGCCTGGAATTCTGAAGCTCAAGGAAACCTACAAATTTTACCTCTTTGTTGACGAGGCCCACAGCATCGGTGCACTTGGTCCCAACGGACGTGGTGTCTGCGATTACTTCGGCATTGACCCTGCCAAGGTTGATATTCTCATGGGAACCCTCACCAAGTCTTTCGGTGCCAACGGTGGTTACGTGGCTGCTGAACCCTCCATCATTGCCAAGCTCCGCGGCGTCAATGCTGCCACTCAGTTGGGAGAAGCTCCCGCTCCGTCTGTACTGATGCAGATTCTCGCCTCGCTCAAGCTGATTACTGGCGAACTCATTCCCGGCCAGGGCGAGGAGCGCCTGCAGAGAATCGCTTTCAACTCTCGGTACCTCAGACTCGGTCTCAAGCGTCTCGGTCTCATTGTTTACGGCCACGACGATTCGCCCATTATCCCCGTTCCACTCTACAACCCTGGCAAGATGTCTGCTTTCAGTCACGAGATGTTGAAGCGCAAGATCTCTGTTGTCATTGTTGGTTACCCTGCGACTCCCTTGATCAGCTCCCGTGTACGTTTCTGTGTGTCGGCTGCACACAACAAGGATGACATGGACCGCCTCTTGGCAGCTTGCGACGAAGTTGGAGATATCCTTCAGCTCAAGTTCTCCACTGGAATTGCTGGCGGGCAAAAGCTCCCCCCTGGCATCACCGCTGAGAACGAGGCTGAATGGAGAAAGGAGAATGGCCTGGAAGAATCATACGACGCACCACGATGGCAACTAGATGATGTCATTGCAGCTGGTGTTGCCGACACCAAGATGAAACTGGTATAGAGGAGTTCACGCTGTGATGTCAGCAATTTTTTTCAATCTGAACTTTTTAGAATCACGGCACGGCGTTATATCATGACGTTGGCATGGGAAGACTTGAGACGACCAGGGCACCTTGGAGTTGTGATACATGGAAATCAACTATTAGTAATGAGGATGGAGGTTGGGCCCGCATTCGTTACGCATCTTCACTTCTTCCCACGTCGACCAAATTCTCCACAAGGAGAGATCCGAACTATGCAAAGGCAAACGGGCTGCAGGCGCACAAATTGTGACGCCGCACTGTCGGAAAAACAATGGCTTAATAATGCTTGTCCAAAGATACCCAACGCTGCGCGCTGCAATCGTTGCAGTTTAGGAATGTTTTGGTTCTGGTCGACTGGTCCTCGATCTTCAAAAGAAAAACTCACTCGTCTGGGTTTTGCATTACGCACCGGAGTTCGGTAACCCAAGAAGGGCTTGGGTATGATCAAAGACACAGTATACAATCAAGACTTGCGCATATAAATCCGAATATGAAAATATCTACATAATCCTACAATTTTGTGTGTGATGCATCGACTCAATGCGAGCACGACACGTGAAGCCGCACGATAATATTAGTCACGTCGTTTCGCGACGATAATGGAAAGATCTGGCCTAGCACCTGATTTGACGGGCATGGCAACTTATGACTCATCATCCTCTCTGATTATGGCGTGCTTCTCCAAGACCATTAAACGCCGGCCTTTCCTCGTCGTCCATCGGTTCACGTTGATTTTAAGGCAAAATAGTCAGGAGCTCGTGATATAAGGGTTGCTAATTATTGATAACACGTCCTAGCACTATATTTTTCGTTCAGTCATTACTCATTGCCATCTGACCCGGACTAGACAATGGCATCAGTCTCATAATACGGGTTGTTGGGGTCGTAAGGAAATTTCCTGACGACAACGTCGCCCTTGTAACCCCATAGATCATATTCGACTGGAGTAAAGTCGACCGAGCACGACTGGTCTTTTTGTCCAAAGGTCTCGACGTCGGTGGCGGTACCGTTCTCGTAATTGACACGTACAGCATTGACTGTGCGGCGACTCTGATCAATGTCAAAGTAGTTGCTGGGCATAAATTGCACGCCAGCATGTGCGGTGGTGAAGACGGTATTGGGCAAATCACCAGTATGAGGAACATGGTGCATACCCAGGTTTAGCCAGAGCACGATATCCTCCTGATCAAGAGACTCGCCGTCAAAGAAGCGGGCAAAGTTGATGGGCGGGTCATTGACATCCTGGGAGTTGTAGGGGTGAGCGGCGCGCGGCTCCCAGTCGTGCTGGCGCGTCACCTGGACGTCAAACTCGGCCCAGCGTCCAGCCTCGGCCAGATTGCTCGAGTTTTGGACCGTGAGGTGCATGGCGCCCGACATGGGCAGCACGTGGTAACCCCGTAACTCGCCCCACTGGTTCTTCTCGTCCTTGTTGACGACGAGCACCTGCTGCGCAACGTTGGGCGCCCAGTTGAAGCGTCCCTGGTCCTCGGTGTCGATGAACTCGCGGACCACTTGCATTGTGTTGCGGGCTTTGCCTCCGGACCAGGGGAAGACACGTGATACGGGTACTGGTGGGCCATGATGGTCAGCTATTACTCGTCTTCCATGTAACGTTATGGACGCCTTTCGGGGATCACTATCGCATCTTTTAATCTTGGGTACTTACCATTGGTCATGGTTTGGATCGAGTTGGCCGTTCCAAGGATGTCAAAGTCTGCCTTGAAATTGAGGACATGATCGTGCATGGAACCGGATAGGTTCTCCTGAATCTTGAAACCAAAGTCGGAGCCGGTGGTGAAGTAAGCCGACTGGATGTAGCCAGAAGCGCGGACCTCGGCCGAGATGGTGCCGTCGAGCTTGAAGCTGTAGGTGAACATGTAATCATAGTTTCCCACAGTCGACACGGAGCGGATGCTAAAGTGCGTCTCCTTGGTGGCGGTCACGTACTCGCCGCTGCTGTGGCGCTGGATCGGGTAGTCCGAGGTGAACTCGAACAGACAGATGCTGTTGAGGTGGGTATGGGTGGTCTCGTCGACGTAAAAGGTCGAGTTAAGGAAGGTTGCGTACTCGGGGCAGTCATAGCCGGGAATCAGCTCAAAAGCATATGGTCCGAATCCGTAATACGTATCAAGATAGGTTGTGCCAGACTGAACGGGGTCACCACCGGCATAATGGGCCATGGCTTCTTGAAGACCAAGCTCGTAGACTACAATATGCCACGTCAGTAATCTTCCTTGTTCAAAGAGACTTTGTCATACAAGGGCCTGAGACCGCCATCATCGAAGAGCCATTACTGACTGACTGGGCGATACAGGTACACGGAATGTGACGAGATGAAACCACTTACGCAAACGCTCTCCCTTATACTTAATGTCATAGATAGTCATGCCGACATCTCGCGAGAAACCGACATAGAAGCTAAAGTCCATCCACTCGACGTACTTGCGCTCAATATCGACACCGTAACGGGAGCCGGCCGGGGCAATAGAGACTGGAGGGTAGCTCGAATCATACGGCATATTGGCATTAATGGGATCGGTCCGGCCCCAGTCACCCTCAACATTGGCGCCGAGCTTCTCAATCGAGCCGTTCCAGTAGGCGGTACGGAACTCTTCAGTGGTCTCGTAGAAGATGTTGTTATATAGCCAACCCTGGAGTTCCCACTGGCTGGGATCACGGCCCGTGACATCGCTCTTGAAGTACAGGCCCAGCGGCAGCAGAGTCTCGGTGTCAAAGTAGTCCTGCGGCAGATTCCAAAACATATCCCAGCGCACGACCCGACCGTCGTCCTGCCAGTAGGGGTCAATGCCCCAAATGTCAATAGTATCATTGTCCTGGCCCGTCGCCTGAGCGCCCCAGAGGTCCTGGGTAATGTCGGCGACTTCGGCACCAATCTTGTACAGCCACTCAGAATAGATGGTCTCAGAGTTAGCCTCCAGGTTGCGGACCTTGCCCTCAGTCTTGCGAGTGAGGGGATACTCGAGAGGCTTGATGGTGACAGTTTCGCTATTCAGTGGCAGGGGACCGACCAAGAGATCCTGGTAGTAGGGGTCCTCGGTAGCACGATAGTCGAGAATAACATGAGCCCATCTCTCCGGGGCCGCTGCACCGCCATCAATGTGAGCCAAGACGTCTGTCTTATTGGGGATCTGCAGCTCGACCAAAATCCTGTAGGGGTCATGTCAATACAGTCTCAATCTATGTAAGGAAGCATAGCACTTACACCGTATTATCCCATTCTCCGGCGTCCTCCGTTTCGGTCAAGTTGAGACTCTCCTGGCCAAAGAGCCATGCAACAACTGAAACGGCTTCGGCATCTGAAAGACCAACCCAAACATTATCGTAGGGTGCCGAGATGGCATTGGCCTGAGAAGTGCTGCAGGCAGCAATCGCGAAGGAGTTGGTAAAGGTGCGTCCCTCGAGAACGTTCCTCAGGACAGTCCTGGCCACCTTTTTGCCGCGCTGGTTGGTCCATTTCATACGTGCAGGAACCTTTGGCTCAGGACTGGGGCGGGCCAGGACGAGGTCTGCAGAGGATAGAAGGGCCAGAACCGCGGTGGCCGCGGCCCCGGGACTAGATAGGGCTGACAGTCTCATCTTGATCAACTCCTAGGATCAGAGATCAAGTCGTGAGCAACAAAGTTTTAAGTACGAGCTCTCCGAGAGTACCAAGTCCCATACCATATCGACTTGGCGACGATCCCGCCACTGTATATTTATATCCATCTGCTATCGTGACTACAAGAGTCTCCCATGTCTGATATCAAGTCAGCCCATGCTGTTCGTCCGTCACGATGGGCTACGTCCGAGATATCGGCAGCATCCGCTAGTGATAGTGAGATCTTTTACCCCATGTCTACAAAGGTTGGGAATACCGAGAACCACCGCATACCGGTGACAGAATTTCTGGCCCAGCAAGCATATCTCTCCGACCCAGCAACATACGTACATATCTGGGGACTGCATCTGTGCGGTCTGCTCCGCACCACTAGGCAAGGGTATTCCCCAGCAACCATTATACAGTACATGTACCCTGACCAAGCTGCAATGTTTATGCTTGCGACTGCACTTTATCAAACCTTGGGAATCTCGGTCGGCCAGAGAGATTCTTCTGTATACACAGTAGTTTGATGTGTGACAGAAGCAGGTGATGGAGTTGTCGTAAGCATCGTCGCTCCAAATTTTAAGCGACCGGGTCGGCGTCCTGACTCCATAGATAAGAAGCCAAGGTCCAGGGTTCATCCAGCCTTCCACGACCGGCAGCATGCCAATGGAAAGTCGGGAATGCCGGTGTGTATTCCGAGTATGAACAACCTTGTTTCCCCTTCCCATTGACACCGCAGTTTGGAGCTCACGGGCGATTGCCTAGGCAGGCCTGGGATGTTGGGTTGTTGCATGGAAGCTTGGGGAGAATAGTCTTGAATATCTAGATGTCGACTTGTTTGCGCTAGACCATGTTTGCCAAGTCTGCCCGGAACTAGTATATGGCTGGCTATACTCCGCACGTCTGCCCACATTACACCAGCGCAGCTGCGTTGGAACTCTGATAAGCAACTTTACTCCAATGCGCCATTTGCCAGGTTGAGATTGGTCCCAGCCGGCATGGTGCAAGGCATCATCGGAATTCAACGACACCGCGGCAAGGCCTGCCGAAAGAGGCCAGTGGTAGCGACCCGGTCGCCTGGTACGGAGCATCATGATCAATAAGCTTGACTTGATGGGTTTGAACACGGAAGGTTAGTCTCTGTCGCTGACTTGGTATTAGCTATTCAGTAGTCCGATATAAATGTTCGTCCTAGCATGTACACTAAATAGTATACCGTTATGTTTGCAGACTGCTCCCCCACGTGCCCAGCTCGCGTCCGAGTCTGACAAGCCGCAGAGATAGTAGATACACGCGGAGTAACACGAGAAGCCTGCCGGAAGATCTGCCGCGTGCAGTGTCATCGATTCATTTGGTTCAGGGCTCGGATGCTTTATAGCTCTCGATTGTTGGAAAATGACATCGGAACGGGAGACTTCTAGTTTATGGATACTTTTGCTCCGAAGAGCAAAGGGCAATATAGTCCTGGCTGTTGGCCTTTAGCCCATGAAGGCCTTTATTTTACTGCCTAAAGATAATGGCGGGTGGTATAACACTACCGTCATTTGATTGAAACAAGGTAAGCTGTTATAAATTTGCTTTGCGTTGTAATTCGATACTCGTTGCATATTTGTTGCCCAGGTGAACATGATGTATGTTCTACATGTAATTACCACAACGATATTGAAAGTATTGTGGAGTCTGTGAAGACAGATGAGATTTAAGTTCGAATTTGCCAACAAGGATGCATTCATGTTGGGAAAGAGCACATGAAGATACGTTCAGGCAAATTCAAATCAGTATACCGATCATGTTGATTGAGCTTGGGATTGACCCTGGGATCATATCTTGTGGCTGAATAACACAATATACCTGCAGCGAAGTGCATTTGAATTCCTGCGGATTCGAGAAAGTTGAGCGTCACATTTCCATAAAGAGCCACTCAACTTCTTGGTCTGATCGTAATCGTCAAAGGAGTAGAGTGCTGAAGCAGTATCAGTGTCATCCAATAATACAAAAGACCAGCCTAAGAGACCATTCATTAATAGATGAAGATATTGTGTTTCTAGCTGGCTAGGATTAGTTCTAGTTTTACCCATTTCAACTGATGGACCGTGATTCGATAGGGTTATGCTCAGCTTATAGCATACAAAACGCCATACTTGGTCATTCAAGCATATATATCCACGGCTTGAAACAAAGCATCCCAGTGGCCCCCAAGATATCCCAATGAACTTGGTACAACTGTAATATAGATCAGCATCGTAGTTTGGCAGATCGGGAATCAGCCCAAGGTTGAGGAGCATGGAGCTGTCCACTCATGCTCCTCTTTTCAGGGTACCTACTGGCGTAAAGTTTTGAACTTGGCGTTTGATAATATAACGTTCACGGCGGTCTCTCCAGAAACTACCAGACACCCAGGAAATAAAAGGACAAGCACTTTTAGAGAGAAAGAGAGGCTTGAATGTTACTGGCCAATCAGACAAGACCAAAATATAAAATGAAAAAACAAAAAAGAAGAGTTGTCAAATTGTTCTATTGCATAGAACGCATTGGGAATTGAGCCCAATGCGGGGGTCGAACCCGCAACCTTGAGATTAAGAGTCTCACGCTCTACCGATTGAGCTAACCGGGCCGACGACGAGGTCGGTGATGAATGAGAAAGTCAGTTGTTTGCTGACTCGCTGATTGATGAAAACGGTCCTAGTTATTACGTATCATGAAGACTTGCAAAAAATTTGCTCGACTAAGAAAAGACGAGGCGGGCGTGTGTGGGTCGCACATGGGGGAAATGGGGAGGACCGAAATTGGAATGATAGATCCAAAATCAAGGGATGGGTCTTTTACTAGGGCGATCATATTGCTGTGAGGGAATGGCAGTTGACTAGAAACAGGAGGGTGACGAGAACTGAAAGTGTGCTTGTGTTGGTCGGTGGCATATGATTCTCTGACAGGTCGATCATACATTAGTATATGTATACATGACTTGTAAGGCGGCCCGACATTAGCACGATTAATGCGCGTTAAGCAAGTGGAAAGAAAGGCTGGATATTCCTAGGTAGTTGGAAACGGTCAAGGTGTATATCTAGATTGGGTCGTGTTATTTTTTATTATGAAACTTCCACCGTGCCCGCCGGATAGGGATATACATCGATATATATCCCTTACAATAATCAGCTTATTTTATTTTATTTTTTAATTCTTTTACGTGTATGCTACCGGTAGCAGGTGGCACAACATTAGAAAATCCCCCTCTACATAAATGGCACAGTAAAGGGGCTTTATCCATAAAAGCACAACTTATAAAACTTTATTCAAGACTAATATGGCACACAGCTCTACCTTAACTATCAAGAAAATTCTAGCTTTCCTGATTGAAACACGTAATTTTCCTGTGGGACATATCAACCTTACAGAGCCGTGTAAAAAGATGTTATATTGCCGTACCATTCATACATCTCCTAGTGCTACCGAGACCGAAAACCCCGGAACAGCATTCCAAATTGGCAGACTCGGTATATTGAGGCAAACGATGGTCCATGAGGCTCTTTGGTATATGAAGAATCCCATTTTGTTACTGGCTTGGGTGTCTAGCATTGAGTCAGTGGGTTTTGCCTAGGCCGCAGCAGATCTGTTTGTATTGCTGGTATCTACCAACAACGTATCCAATATCTCGGTGCTGACGCACTGCGCAGCTGGTAGTAGAGTCATGACACTTACACGGTTCTAGACGTGAGTTCAGCAACCAACACATGTTTCGAGCCACCAGGCGCAAAGCCTGCCCCAACATCGAATCTTTGTGAAAGGTCATAAGTCGTGTCATTCGAGGTATTACCACATCTAACATGCTAAGCCGATAGTTAAGGCTTCCGGCTGGTGTCTGTTCCCCTTTTCTACTCATACAGCCCAAAACGCCACGCGGTTAAACCAAATCGGTCCCGTCTATAAGCTTCTTCAAGAAACAAAACCTTCCCTGCAGGGGCTTGGTGACCGGGCAGCGGTTTACCTGTCTTCAGGCTTGAGGCCCACCATTTCATATTCTCCGGCGCCATCCCTGCCTCTGCCTCTGCCTCTTCCCCTGGAGAAACCCATCTCTTCGTCGCCAGCGGCCGATCCGCCATCAGCAAGACCATTTTCTGCCGCGCTCTGCTCGTTGTTCGATCTGGCAGTACCACCAAAGGATATAGGCCGCAATTCTCGCCATCTACAGCCGTATACACCGAGGGCAACGGTAGCAGCGCTCGACACACCCATTGTTATCCACCACATGGCGAACCGTGGCAGCAAGCCAGTGTACAAGTAGACCACGACGAGATGTATAAAGTGGAGCGTCAACGCGAAATCGGGTATCAGTTTGGAGCGTGCTATTAGTGCGACAAGGCCAATAACACTGTCGTTCTAGTTAGCACAAGTTCAACGTGGGAGTCTTGGTCGTGTCTGTCGCTTGTGCAAAGAAGACGGCAAACGACAGAACAGAGTATCGCGGCCAACCAATAGGGATTTCACGTACACAGCACCAGCGCAACATAACCACACAAAGCCCACCAGCCAGCCCTGTGTCGTGTCGCCGCGCAACGAGCCCCAGCCAAACACCAAGTCGAGGCTGAACCCAGTTCCAGCAACAAGCGACATGAAAAGCATGAGGACCAAGGCCGCAGCATAGTATATCGCCTGAAGCGCCGCAATCTGTCCGGCTATGCGGAGAGGTGGCAGCTCAGCAATGGCGCCACTTCGCGGTGGTTTCCTCCTTCGAGCCATGTTGGCGATTCGAGTAGTCTAGCTGAGAGAGTGCTGGATACGGCGGGAAAGGGGGGACGAGATGGGAGGGTGGGTTGCGTAGAGTGCGAGGGTCGCACGCAGTGGAAAGAAAAGTTTCTATAGAGCTAGTGTGGAAAAATTGGTATCGCAGCTGGCAAAGGCACGAGTGAAGGAGTGTATCGAAGTGAAGATGTATCTGTTGGTCGGTGTTGAGGATGCTGCTATTACGACATGTTCGTCCCAGGACCTATGCGCAGTACTGTGATATTGTTTCGTTTCGTCTAGCCCGTGCTTGGCCTTGGTTGAACGACTTCTGCGGGAATAGAATGGTTCAGGTAGGCAGATGCGGTTTGTGCGGCTCGCGGGAGAGCAAAGATGTCGTCGTGTCTAAATTGTTGTTGTTGTTGTTGTATGTCTGTCCCCTTCTCCCAAAGCTGTCAAAGTTCAAGACAGACAGACATTGAGATGCGACGAAACATTGGCTACCTGGACTCGGGTACGGTACATTCGGGCGGGCCCTTAACCCAAGCGCGAACACTAGTCTCTACGGGCTGCAGAAGTACACTAAGCCTCTCCAGACCACACCGCCTGCTTGCTATGGCCCTTCTGCCACTTCTTCTAGTGGGTGAGCTCCAAGCAAAGCTCTATGACGACTTTTAGAGCTTCAGCTTTCCTAGGTTCTATATCTATGCAGAATCCTCTTTGAATGAACAGCAACAGCTCGAATCTTTGTACTTCCGCGACGTGATATACTCTCAGTAACGTCGATATACACGAAATCTCCCACCGAAGCAGCCATCATCGACCAAAAAAGGAACCGCCATAATGGGCATCTTTGACTATTTCTCGTCACCAGACGCCAAGCGCAAGGAGGAGGTGCGAAAGGGCGCCGTTGTCCCCGACCGATCAGAGCGGAAAAGATGCTGGGAGGCGCGCGATGGTTTCTACGCTTGTCTCGATAAGCACGACGTGATAGATTCCACCAAGGGCGAAGGCAAGGCCAAGGCCGACAAGGAATGCGTCAGCGAAGGCAAGAAATTCGAAGAGGACTGCGCCGCAGCTTGGGTAAGATCAAGGCCATCTAGTTGCCTGTCTGCAGTTTTCTTATATACGGCAGTTGGTGAAAGGTGAGACTCCCTACTAACGACTCGTAGGTCAAATACTTCAAGCAATATCGCGTAGCCGACTACCAGAAGAAGAAGACGCTGGAGAGGTTACATCATGAAAGCGCCAGCAAGATAGCCATCGAGGGCCCTGGTGATCAGCCTGGCTCAACACGGCGATAAAGAGATGTTCACAGACGATGAATGTGTTTCCATAATGCGTAGCGAATTACGTACAATGCGGTTTGGCCTTCAAAAGTCATCCTGTATCATTCTGTACTTTGATGTGTATATACCAACGGGAGGTTTGGGGAGTTGGAGGTGAATCGGACCCGCCAACTCGGCATCTCTCACTCAAACACGGCTTTTCACACACGGTGATGTGTATTTCGTGTGTATAACTCGTCAGCGGCTGGGACCAACCTCATGGCTTTCCTTTGCAGAAAATTCGCCCGTCATTTGGCGCCCAGGGCAGGCGGCCAAGAAGGCATACATATACCAGGTGGTATGCATATGCCTGCAAAATTGCCGTGCTGAAGTTTCAGAGTGGTCGCTGGAACATTATCCATGTATCATTTGCTGATGGTATGTTGCCCACCGTGTGCTTCCAAGATAAGCCATGGCTGGAGCAACGGTATCTGTTGCTTAGATGCCAAGTGCGCACATGCGGTGATGAGTTGGCGCGCTGCTTGTGTAACAACCCGTACGTACACCCTCAGCCCGCCTACAATTATAGAAGGCTCTCAGACTCGGCACGAACGATGTTAGTCCAGGAATGCATTATTCAGTCATGATTGCGCATCGAGGTACGACTTGAATGGCGAATTACACATCAGTGATATCGATTCTCTTTCAAGTGCAGCAGTGATGTGCAATTACTGGGCGATCAGTGACCTCATACTACAGGACAGAGTCGTGGCCATTTGTCTCTCCTTGTCTCCCGTCTGCTCGTTTCCCGTTTTTCTCCAAAGTTTGGCCCCAGGGTCGTGTCAGGACTTCCAGGGGTGCCTGTCACTTCAATTGCAGTTGTGGCATCTATCAGCTATGCAAGCCACACCTTGATCTGGTGTTGCCTTTCAATTGCTGAACGATGTATTAATGTAATGAGTACCGGATTGGGCGATGCGTTGTTTAGTAGAATTGAAAGCTAAAGCAAGTTCCAAAGGAGAGATCCGCAGCTATCTATTCACCTATACCATATAATAATCTGTGGACTAATACGTCGAGTAGTATTCCGTACTGGATAGATGGAGGCAGCCAAAAAAAAAAAAAAAAAAAAAAAAGGACTCAAATGTTCGGCAAGATCGGTCCTTGAAGCGTCAACCTCGTGTCCGTGTGCCTGAGCTAAGTAAAATTGCCCACGGAAATCGTGGGGCCGTGAGAAGGGCGCTTCGAAAGGTTCTCATCCTTCTATTTCCACTGCTTCTTTTGTTTCGCTCGCTTTCGTAGTCTCGGGAGTATCGTCATGTCCGGGGACAGATCGTTCTGCTGTCTGTTGCGTCATCCATCCATACCTACATACCCAACAGGCCGGGAAAGACGTGCGACGGCCAATCCAACATTGTAGGGGCCGGGCACACATCGGACGGACCGTTCCTTGGTAATGTCGTTCACCAATGTTCCCTTTTATTTCTTTGTACACTATATGCTGAGGACCAATGGCCCCCTTTTTGTAAGTGCATTCCATGCTGGGCAATGCAGAAGATCGCAATTGCCGCAGCCCGTCCTACACATTTGGATAAGACATTCAATAACACTTCAATGTTGTTTGGTGGCCATTACTGCACAAAAATGACATGAAAGAAGTCCAACGGGGACGAGTGCATACTAGGTATCTTGTAATGTACATTATGTAGGGACACCTGGGCATTACATCAAGGTACCCAGGCTTGCCAGGTAAGGTACCTAGGGTGACTGGATTACCGGCTCCAGCCCTGCTCCTGTCATGTAGGCGGTAGATGGCGTACAATTTAGCGAATACTCTAGATTCGTCACAATCCGTAGTTGGGCTAGCATGCTGAAATTATCGAGTGTGGCTGTTCGGCCCACTAGAAATAGCAGAATGAGGCTACCTCAATGCACCTTACCCAGCCAGCGGGCGCAGAGCGTTGAACCCCTACTGCAGTACTTCTGGTCAGGTAGGTAGGAATTTTATGCGCATCACTTTGATTTCTGAGTCTCTGATGTACGTATGCATGCACATACCAACTAAGGAAACAAGCCCCCCAGATTCTCGGCCCATCTGCTCTGATGACTTGAAGTACCTACTGTGTGTTGTAGGCAGTGTACCGTACAGTCGCCCTAAAGCGAGGGAAGAAGACGGCGGGATGTAGAAAACAAGCAGATGCCAAATGGTGTTAATGTCGTCGTATCCGGGCGCGTGCTGCTGTGGCCTCGTTTAGGTACTACATCAACACAGTAGTACAATTAGACTCGAGGGGCGTTTTCTCTCTCTCTCCCCCTCTCCCTTGTAAATGTGTGTCCATCTACCGCCAATATTAATGCCGGTCCCCTACTATCCAGTACCTATATTAGATGCTGAGCACTTGCTCGAGAGAGAATGTGGGATTGGACAAGGAAAGCTTGGCAAGTTGCCGAAAGCCGTTGCCATATGAGTCCCTTTTGTGTAAGCTTATGATGGGCGGAAAGTTGGCGCCCGCAGTAGCAGCACTTCCTGTTTGGATACAGACCGAGGGATACTTCTTGACTGAAGCACGCAAACATTTTAGATATGTACCTTTTTGGAATCTCAGTAATGTTTTGAGCCGCGATAACTATCCCATGCTACCTATGTACATAGTATGTGCTTGCTCTAAAGCAAACTGCAAGTCGAGCCCCAGAAATAAAATTTCAAGAAGAGACAGCATGTCCATTCCCGAGGTCATCAATCAGCATAAAGATGAGACGGACGCTTACCTAAAAACAAACAGAGTCGGGGATGGGGTCCAGTGTCAAGAAAATGGTCCAGTCCAAATGCCTGCAAGACTATCCACTCTTAACTGAAAGAACCCACCCACTCGCTGCGAGAGAGAAAAAAAAAAAACTGACCCCCAAGCCCCCCGGTACGATGCAAGTTGCAAGCAATGCAAGCAATGCAGTGTAGTGCTGTGCTGTGCTGTGCTCAGCTCAGCTGGGCAGCTGGGCCACGGGCGGACGCTCCAGTTGTCCAGGTCCAGGTCCAACCTACATTAGGCTTGCTAGGTAATGTACCTTGGCTTTCCATGGTCCCGTTCCAGTGCGCGCACCGCAAATATCCACTCTTTTTCTCGTAGAACTGACCACCTCCCGTCGCCCCGTGCCAACTTTCTGCCTCTGATTTGACGTCGCTCCTGCACTTCGCTCGCTTCCCAGCTTTGGCCCAATTCAACCTCCTATTTTCGTGTTTCCCATCGCTTTGGTGCTTGTTGTCGTCACCCCGTAGACTTTTTGCGTGTATCTGTTTTTTTTTTCCTCATTTAGCGACCAAACCAAAGTCACGAAAGGAGAGAAAAAACACTTTTCGAGTAGTCTTTTTCCTCAGTTGCTTTTTTTCCTCCCTCTCTTCCTTTCCTTCAAACCCCTCTAGTCTGCATCTGCACCTAGCCTCTGGTGCCCGTCGGCTTGATCGGCCTCCGGCGATCCCTCTGCACCTGGGAATTTGGAGCAGCCAGTGGGAGATTGAGAGAAAGAAAGAGACTCACTTCAAAACGGCACCATAACCCCCCCAGCCCAGCCAAGCTCAGCTCAGCCCAGCTCAGCTCAGGAGGTCGACGACCAACAAAAGGAAGGGAAAAAAAAAAGATTTTCGGGCAGATATGCCATCCTTTGCCAGCGACGAGAACGCCCCTATCTTTTCGTCCAATTCTGGAGTCATTCATCTCACCGACTCCCACTCCGCGCATTACCCCGTGAAGCAAGGGACGCAGCTGCCTTCTTCGTCCTTTCCCGTCATCGGCCGTCCCGAGCCCAACAGTTACGACGAGTTCGATAACTCGTCGTCCCATTCCTCGGATACTTCTGGTCCTAGATCGCGCGTGAATGGGGTCTCGGCATCAAACACGACTATGACGCCCCTGCCGAACGGAGGCAGGTCGACAAACGGGTCGCTCCATGGCGTCAACTCTCGCCCCGACAGCACCTCGGAATCCATCAACAACAACTCTGCTGCAGCCGACGTGAAAAGAGCACACAATGGCTACAACGGAAGGACATTGGCTGCCGCCGAGAGGTCTTCTTCTGATTCCCGGCCCATGATGAACGGCAGGACCTCGACGTCCTCGTCCTCGCCGACAGTGCACGGACACCAATCAACGCAGTACTTCAACATGCATGATGGCCTGTCGAAGCGGCCTTCGATTGAGTCATCGGGACGGGCATCACTGCAGCAGAACTTCATGGATGGTGCGCCCTCAAGGCCACTGAGCAATGGTGACAGGACGCCAAGAGTCTCCAATGACTATGCGTCTGGGACGTACCAAAACTTTGCTGGTGCTCTACTAACCCCTTCTATCACAACCACACCCGAACCTTCTCAGCAAAACACAAACTCTCCTCACCGCTTTTCATCTCCGGCAACTGTTGGCACGCCTTCGGCTTCGGCATCTGTTCTTGGACCCCCAACACCCCAACTCAAGCAGAGACATACTTTGGAAGTTCCAAGGGTTCAGCAGGGCCGGGGGTCTCGAGATAGTGCAGGAGATGCATATGCCAGTGGCCGCTTCTCTCCGACCGTAGCAGGTCCCACTGGTCGCAGGGCGTCTTTGACCCTAGGTCGAAGAAACACTCGCTCAGTACACTCAGAGGTTCCGCGGGATGAGGTCGCCCTGGATGATGATGCTATGCGTTGGGCAGAGGCATACCGGCAGAAGCGAGCAAAGAAAAAGAGAAAGGAGGATCTGGACGACGATAAGGTCTTGGTTGGTACCAAGGTCGACGAGAATCACGCGAACTGGACAACGGCGTATAACATGTTAACCGGTATCCGGGTCTCTGTTTCGCGGACGAATGCCAAGCTAGACCGCCCCCTCACTGATGCAGACTTTGAGGCCAAACAGAAGTCGACCTTTGACATCACTGGAAACGAGTTGGTGCCTTCTGCCAAGTACGACTTCAAGTTTAAGGACTACGCCCCCTGGGTGTTTAGGCATCTCCGCGCACTTTTTGGATTGGACCCTGCCGATTATCTTATGTCGCTAACCGGCAAGTATATCCTTTCTGAGCTGGGCTCTCCAGGAAAAAGTGGCAGCTTCTTCTACTTCTCTCGAGACTACAAGTACATCATCAAGACCATTCACCACGCCGAGCACAAGTTTTTGCGCAAGATCTTGAAGGAGTACTACAACCATGTCGCCGACAACCCCAACACACTTCTCTCTCAATTTTACGGTCTCCACCGTGTCAAGATGCCTTGGTCTGGCAAGAAGATTCATTTTGTCGTCATGAACAACCTGTTCCCGCCCCACCGCGACATCCACCAGACTTTCGACTTGAAGGGCTCCACGGTGGGCCGAGACTACAGAGAGGAAGACCTCGAAAAGAATCCAAGGGCGACGCTCAAAGATCTCAACTGGCTCAGGAGAAAGAGACATCTAGAGATGGGGCTGCACAAGAAGCAATTGTTCCTCCAGCAACTAGAGCGTGACGTTCGCCTTATGCAGAAGTTGCAGATTATGGATTACTCTCTTCTCATTGGTGTCCATGACCTCAAGAAGGGCAATGAGGAAAACCTCCGAGGCAAGACACTGCAGGTTTTCAATCCCGGCGGTGCCGACAATGCCGATGAAGTCGACCCCCACCAGATTCTCCTGAGAACACCATCAAAGCTCGAGAGCGCCCGCAAGGCCAGAGAACTCAGGGAAATGATCAAAGCTGAAAGGCCAGTCCCAATGGGGGAGAGCAGTACCCCGATGCCCGAGGAATTGGAAGAGGGTTACGGTCGCGGTGGCATCTTCTACAATGATGATGGCGGCCTGAGGGCAACGCACGAAGACAACACTCCAGGTGAAGAGATCTATTACCTGGGAGTGATTGACTGTCTGACGCACGTGAGTATATTTGAAACCCAACAAATTCATTTCAGTACTAATGTTCTACAGTATGGCGTGATCAAGAAGATAGAGCACTTCTGGAAGGGTCTCTCCAGTGATCGCAGTCAGATATCCGCGCTTCCGCCTCAGGAGTATGGCGAGCGTTTTATCAAATTCATGGCAGGCGTCACCATGTCCTCAGAAGAGGCAGAGCGAGATGCCCTCGATCGCGAGGCCGCAGCACAAGCTGCCGCAGCCACAGCGGAAGATGGTGAAGCCGCTCACGGCCGCAGCTCTACGGGCGCTGGTCCAACTCATCCCTCCTACCTGCCTCCCGCCCCACCTGGCATGCGAAGCCCTCAGTCTCCAGAGCCCAACCCAACTGTTGAAAAGGCACTGAAGAAGGCAACAAAGAAGGAGAAGCTTGTTGCCATGGAGGACCAGCTGCCGGAGCGAGTCATACGAGCCATTGCTGCTGAGTCGGGCAACAACCAGGGCAAGGGCAACTCACACGCGGTTCTTCCTGTCGTTGAGGAATCAGCCGAGGCTGCGAGTGTCACTAGCGCAAGAAGTGTGAGGAGCCGGGACGGCAGCGCGAGCGGTACGCGGCCCTTCACGCCCAGTGCGATGGAAACACCGGGGAGCATGAGGGCTGACGGTTTCACCAACCTGGGACCCCACGGGATTGGAGGGCGCGGTCCACCCACGCCCCCTAAGAGCAGCTACCTTGTACCACGATTCGACGAGCCCAGAAAAGGCAGGGAGAGCGAAGACAGCATGGGGATGGGACTACGCAAGGTGATTAGCAGAGAAAGCTTGGACAAGAGTTTGCCACCGCTGCCTCGAGCCAACTAGGAGGCACAAACCGAGGCAGCACAAACAGCCATGTGGGATCGGGCGGTGGAGGCGTTGATGCTCACGAAACCGCCCAGTACCCATATTTACCGGCCAAAAACCTGGTCTTATGAATCGGAAGGGCCGCAGGCGCTGCTCAAATACGGAAGATTACGCGGAGCAAGTGTTTGATGGATAGACAAAGATCTCGCGTCAACGTTATATGCTATGCGGGCGTCAGGAAGACCATCAGGATCTAGATTCAGGCAACGTTAAGTTTGTTTCCCAACTCTCGGTTTGTCATTTCGAGAGCAGGATTCTATCTGGGCGTTGTTTTTCTTTTCTTCTTCTATTTTTTTACTCCTTTTTTTTTTTCTATTATCGCTTTGGGAAGGAGTAGAAACTTGGCCCGGTTATTGCATTCACTGGGGGGTTTTTCTCATCGATTTACTTTCCTTTGTCGGCCTGAAAGAAGCTCAAAGTGTCTTTTAATGCCAACCTGCAACAGTAGATAAGGGCGCATCCATGATACCACACCATTGCATACACTCAGAATTTAAAAAAATTATGATCTTGAGACTTACACTACGGAAACTTGTGCTTGTAAAGAAGATATGTGATACGACTCGAATCATGTCAAGGACATATTCCTGCAATGACAAATCCCTGAAAGACTGTAAAGGCAATTTAGAGGGCAGGATCACTGATGAGACCGATGCTTCTTCAGCCCTACATGAGTGCTGGATGCCGATCAAGAGATTATCAGATGGATAACATATATCTACTACCTACACTGTCAGTCGTTCTATTCGTTACATGGAGTGAGGGCTTTTCAAGGTATGGTTCACATACACAGCTCAACTTGATTTTCAGGATATTGTAAGCTTTTGAATTTCAGAGTGAACTTATATTATACCTAGTAGACATGAGAATCATATATGCCTACTAAATTTGATAAGAATGAGACACGAATATATACAATCGCTTACTGACTCATCATGATGGGTTGCTCAAGAAGAGGAGGAAGAGGAAAGATAAGAGTTCCGGACTGATATTTCTTGTTCCGGTCTTAGTGTTGACCAAGACGGCTGGTCCAGGGCTTGGACTTTCTTGGGCTTTACCTTGGGGCCGCCGCTGATAACGGTTTTAAGTTTGCGGTGATGGAAACCCGTTTCCCCACACCCCTTTAGTCACCATCTTGGGGGGAGACAGAAGCCCGCATGTTTTGTATTGTTGAGAGGAATTCCAATTTTACTGGAGAGTCTGTCCTTCTTAGATACATGTGTGTAACAATATCAACTGACAAGACACCTGCTGCCGTACAACTTGTGGTGATCATCATCAGCGAGTTCCGGCACGTTCAGCGCAACATATCCTTGCACATGTTGTCTCTCTTGTGTGTATACGGGGATTGAGGCCCGCTCATGGTCGCATATCTCGTGGTTAATAAGCTCTTTACATAAAGAAGCCCCCCCCCGTCTGCTCCAGGTATCTATACCTCTGGGTCGCAATTTCAACTCAACCTCTTACTTAGTAAAGCGCCGGCCAAAAAAATTCAAAAACAAAACAGGACACAAGATTTAAATACTTGCGCTATCGAGACGCGACATATTTTGGTACCAAGCCAGAACTTTCCTGTCGTCAAGAGAAGACAAACTCGTCATATCAACGCAGCAACGGTCCAAGTCTAAAAATTAACTAGCGCCCGCCCAACCCTGCAAAGCCGATCGAGGAAGAGCTAAAAAGACAAGACAGGCAGAGACAGAACAGACTATTTGGACTTGCATCTTCATACTCTTGTACAGCTCATTGTTCAGGCCTGGTATTAGTCAGCTGCTGTAACTATCTGATGCAAACTGCAGTCGACTCGCCATTCGTCTCGCGTATATTATAGTATATACCTACTCTTCAAGGGTGCGACAAAGATGGAACCCGCCACTCCTCTAGACATTGCGGACCGTAAGCTCGGTGACCACGAGAGCAACGATGTCGCCACAGCCACTCCGGATCCCATTGTTGACGAGAAAAAGCTCGTTGCCAAGTTGGACCGACATCTAATTCCGCTCATCATGCTACTTTATACCTTTAGCTTCCTCGACCGGTATGTATGCAATACACCTGCTCCCTTCAGAAAAAGAAGCCGTCCTGGTCTCGGGGGGAAAAAAAATACATGCTGCAATGGAATCAATTTCTAAACGTTATTCTATAGTGTCAATATTGGAAACGCAAGACTATACAAGTTGACAGAGGATTTGAATTTGGTTGGAAATCAATACCAGATCGCCGTATCCATCCTCTTTGTCACATACCTCTTGTTTGAAGTGCCGAGCAATCTGGTTCTCAAGCGCTTCACGCCGTCGTAAGTACTCTGGGAGATGTCCTTTTTTCCATGTCTTGTTTGAGTCATCACTGTTTGGGAGAGATCAATCTACCCATCTCCAACTTTCATTTGGGGGAAAGAAAGCTAACACGTTTCAATATAGACGATGGATTGCATTCATTACAACCGCCTGGGGAATCGTGGCTACACTGACGGGACTGGTCAACAGCTTTGGGTCACTGTTGGCCTGCCGACTGATCCTGGGCGCTCTCGAGGCCGGCTTGTTTCCCGGCCTAAATGTCTACCTGACCTTTTTCTACACCAAGCGGGAGCTGGCGCTGCGCGTGGGCTACCTGTTTGTCAGCGCCGCCATTGCCGGGTCCCTGGGCGGTCTCCTGGCCTACGGCATCGGCCACATGCAGGGCATCCAGGGGCTCAATGGCTGGCGGTGGATCATGATCATTGAAGGCATCCCGACCTTTGTCCTCGGCATCGCCACCTGGTTTCTCCTGCCCAACGACCCGGCCAGCGCCCACTTTCTGACCGACGACGAGAAGAAGGTCATGATTGCCCGATCCCGAAGGAACTATGGCCAGACAGAGTCGGCCCAACAATTTAGCCGCAAGGACATGATGAAGGCCTTCAAGGACTGGAAAGTGTGGCTGTTTTGTGCCGGGCAGTTTGGCATGGACACCATGCTGTACGGTGAGTGAGCATTCAAGAGTGCATTCCAACTTTGGACTTTTACATTCTATAGTGCAAGTTACTAGTCATGCTGACAATCACAGGCTACTCGACCTTCTTGCCAACTATCATCAACGGCATTGGTAATTGGACAACGGCAGAAGTTCAGCTGCTAACTATCCCCTGTTACTTTCTGGGAGCCATAACATACATGACAGTGTAAGTGAATTCCTCTGTTTCCAAGTAACCTGACTGTTTTGTGATACGTGGATGGGAATTCTTCTCAAAGGCTTCTTGGCAATCATCAGGAGAGAAATCACAGCTACATTTATTGATCATTTTCGTCATGACTCGAAAACTTTCTTTCTAACGTCAGATTAATGCTTCAGGGCGTATCTCTCGGATCATACTCAGCGCAGGGCCATGTTTTGCGTCATTTTCGGTGCTGTCAGTGTCGTTGGATATGGCATCCTGCTCTCCAACTCGGCTGCCGGCGTCCATTACTTTGGGTTAGTTGCGCCTATAACATCTGGCCTGCTCGGAGCCTCCATCACTCATACAATCACAGATGCTTCCTTGTTGCCACTGGCCTCTATGTCGGTGTCGGCATTCCTCTGGCTTGGGTAATGTCTTTTGCTCCTACTTGTACTTTCACCCCACTGACTGCCACTCAGCTTCCCATCAACACGCCCCGATACGGAAAAAGAACAACCGCCAATGGGTTGCAACTCACGATTGGCAACTCTTCGGGCATCATGTCGCCTTTCATCTAGTAGGTCCTTTCATTTCGTCGTATCGTCTAATCAGGCGCCTTCTGTTCTGACATGAATCATCTAGTCTTACTGCTGAGGGCCCAAGATACATTAGGGGTAACGCCGTGTCATTGAGCATGGTCGCCATGTCTACCTGCGTTTATGCCTTTATGTGGTTCTGGTTCAGGAGAGAGAACGCGAAGCGTGATGCCGGACACATTGACCCAGCCCACGAAGGATTGTCAGAGGAGGAGCTCACCGAGCTGGGTGATGAGAGTCCTCATTTCAGGTATACATATTAAGTCTTGCATATGATAGCCTCTTTTTACGACAGAGAAATGTTCTCCTCTTGACCGCGAACAATTCGATCTATATGCCCACCTAGACTCGCTTCACGTACGGGATTTTCTTCGCGCTGCTCTTGGTTTCAGACAGTATACGTTTTTGTGTCGGTCAGTTCGATATCGGACACTTTGGGCCACGTCCCCTTTCCTCAGTTGATGCGGTAGGCACTGTATCAATTAGCAAGACAAGCCAACATTGTTATCCCAACAAACTGCTCGACTCAAGACTCACTCGTAGATGACCTGGGCTCCCTTTCGCATCCCGCTACCAACCCACATGCCGCTGTTGACCTTGTCGGCATACCGCTCATCACCCGTCTCCATCTGGACGAACAGACGGAAGCTATAAGTCGACGGATCAACGTCGTTTGCCTTTTGTGGGTCTTGAAGGGCCTCGAGGACATTTCGGGGCCCGGTCCGGAATCCACGAGTCCGTATCTCGATGCTATGTCATCACCATGAGGATTCAGCAACGGGATATTGATGCAGTAGTCATGCCTCGACGTGCGCAAAATGCGGGCGGGCGGGCGGAGATATGATTCAGTAGAGAGGGACAGAGGCAAGAAGAAGAACAACTCACAATGCTGGGTCCTCGTCGTCGGTCTTGAGGAGATACATGGTCTCCATCTTGACCACGTACGTCTCGGGATCTACAACTTGTGAGTCCTGACCGCCCGGCTGGCCACGGCATAACATGTTAGTCTTTTCTTTTTCGATGCTCTGGATTACCGCCCTTCTCGTTCCCTCTTCGAGACCATATAGGCATCGCAAAACAAAATGGGAATTGTCCCTTCTCCAAGCCAAACTCACCAGCACAGTTCCGGAGCCCCATTTCGCCGCCCAGTTGCCGCCGGAGAAGGAGATCCAATTCCGCACGCCGCCCGACGGCACGGAGCCGACCGCGACCTTGGGGTTCAGATCAACCGACATTTGAAAGTCGTAGCTGTAAGTCGGGGCTGGGAGCTCGAGCTCCGGATGTGGTGCCCTTGGAATGGACTCTTTCTTCTGACTTGTCAAAGACCTGCGTCTCAATTGTCAGTGAGATCTGCCTCGACCAGAGAGAGCGGGAGGCATAACGGCTTGATTTACATTTTTGACTATTTGACGCAAGGTACAGAGCAATTCCGGAGCGGGTTCTTGAAATTGCAATATAGCAAGACGTTGGTCGCGAACCAGCCCGTGTCCCTTGTATAATCGATTTGTACACTTGTCAAGGCCCGTGGCAGACACTTGATCTCTCGAGTATAGCAGAAACGTAACGTGGATCTTGTTCAAGTGATCAATGACGAGATACGTGACAAGGCGATTCCCCATATTTTACGCCGCGTTTTCCGGCTTTCGGTTACATGTGGGGGTGGATTCTTCTACTATTTCGCGGCATATTGTATACTCCACTCCCAAAAAGTCTTGTTCCAATTCGTTTTTGCACAGCGCATTGTATTTATTTCCCACGTTTATTGGTGTAGTGTCTATTCACAAATTGGAATACAAAAGCTGTCGTGCGTCTCTTCGGTCCCAAGAAACACAAATTACATTTGGAGAGAAAAATGATGAATTTCCGAAATTTCGGCATCCCACTCTCCGGCGATTCCAGGGCCAGTTTGATCATAGGAGTGATATAAATGCTTCTTGCTTACGGTAGCCTTGTTTCATCTGGTCCGTCACTGAGCTTGAGTCTCACGAGGTTGGCTATAGGGCAAAGTTTGTCCGACTGCACCAAGTCTGCGACTTGTGGACTGCGAATCCCGCTCCGATCCCCGCTCACCCGGCTCAATTCGACCGCCCGGATAAGCACCGAGTGCATGGAAACATCGCCGCTCAGCATAATTCATGAGAAATACGTGCGTTATGTCCATGAGCCCAAAGATGTGAGAGGCCGATTTCACGGCCGTTTGTAACTTATCTCCGTTCATATGGGTTCATGAACTACTCAATGGCACCAAGCATATCATGTCTGGAGTTGGCAGGTCACTCTTATATAAAGTCCATCAATCGCCATATTCCATGAGACTTGATCCATACGCCTCTGGTCCTTAGCTCTCCACGTCAATTGAATCTGTTCAAAACTCGAAATCTACCCCGTGTTAACCTTTGTATCGGAAACCCAAGACCCAAAATGTCGACGGCAAATTCACCAGGTCGGCTCCTTCGATATACTATATCGATTTATCGCAACAAGAGCTCCTCCAGTGACGTGGCCGAGAATTTTTCTCGAGAATATGTCAAGAAGATTGCTCCTCTGCATGCCAAGCATGGCATGGAAATGTATCAAATAGTAAGTCAGTCATGCGTTACCTGTGCAGTCTCGGGGGTTTGCGCTTTCATAGCACAGCCATCTTCACGCGCCTTTTGAAGCTGGCGTGGACTGACTCACTTTTGCTTTGAAAGTACAAACTGAGATGTTTTGGAATATTGGAAAACTAATGTCCAGTAACTTAAGGTATATAGTCCGCTCGCCTACCGTACTGCCCTTGATTCCATCAATCGGCGAGACGGCCGAGGATTCATCGTAGACGTAAGTAGACATAGTCCAAGTCTCGTTTCAAACTCTTCATTAAAAAAAAAGNAAAAAAAAAAAAGAAAGGGATTAAACTAAACATACGATTTTACAGGACCACGATGTCACCGTCGAGTTCTACTTTCGCAGCTTCGCCGAGCTGAGCCGGGTGACGTCGGACCCCGAGTTCCAGGCCGCGCAGGCTGCCGAGGCGCCCTACGTCAACCTGGTGCACACCGTCGTCTCGCTCGGCTGGGTCGAAAAGTACGTTGATGGCGGGCGCGTTGTCAATATCGGCGACGACGGCAAGTCGGCGTACCCTTCGTGGGCGGAGCTGGGCGACATTTCCACGGCGTTTCCCAAGGAGGATGTGGCTGGCGCTACGAAATGGTCCGTCGAAGGGCCAGGAGGGACAGGAGAACTGAAGACACAGTGAGCTGGGCTTGGAGGGCTGCTGGCTGTTCTGCAGACTCTCCGTGCTTGTTTGAAAAGATTCCATTGCCCAAATCATCATATAAATAGCAGACAATCAATGCTGCTGCTTCTCAGGAGGACGAAAAGTCGTAGTGTTATTTGATGATTAATCCGCTTGATTTGCTCGCTGAGAAGGAATTTCACAAATAAATGTGGATAGAGACAATGTCAATTCTACCTGAATGAACGAGACAGAACTTCTGCGGTCTGGTCCTCAAGAACAGGCTTTGCATCAGCTTTGGGTGTGGAAGAATTATGGACATCTTAGAATGTGGGTTGGGTATCGGTACAGTAGGTATGTTACACGAGCATCGGAAGAAGCAACGGAGACTAACAAATGGGGCTCCTCTTTCAATGTCTGCTAGGTATGGTCTTTCCATTTGTGATCTTGTTCGTTCAACTACGGCTCATGTTCAACACTGCACATAGATCTACAGATGGATCATCACGTTGACACAAGATCATCAAGAGTCTTCCTCACAAGAACATCAGTCTCTCGGGGTGGTCATCAAAGTCTCAATTCATTCGGTGTAGCATCCGAAGCTTTTATCAACGCCGAACAGCCATGCAGAAACAAGTACCTCATTACCATAACCCCTCTGAAAAAAAGCAAGCCCATATTTTCCCATATTCCACAAAGATGATTTGATTGGTGGTATCTTAGTTCATCTGGCGGATGAGAGCGTTGATCTTGTCCTCACGGTTGCCAAGGTCACCACCCTCAATGAAGTGCTTGAACTTGCGGGTGCGGAAGCCACCAGTGGGGTTGCTGAGCTTGAAGGGCCACAGGAAGTTGGAGGCCTGCTTGAAGTTGGGGCCAACGGAGTAGATCTCGTGGATCAGATCCTCCATACAGACAATGCCGTACTTGCCGAGGTTCTCCTCGATGATGGCGTTGTCGGTGAGGGGAATGCGCTGCTTGTTGACCTTTCCGTAACCGCGCTTGTAGACGAGCTCCTTGATGCTCTTCAGGTTGGGGTAACCGTAGGCAACCCAGGGCTCGACGACCTTGATCATCTCCATGGTAGCCTTGTTGACCTTGACGAAGACGCCGTTGTTGATCTGGAGGAGACGGAGGAGCTGGAGGATCTTGCGGGGCTTGGGGGCAATCTTGTTGATACCCTTGATGCGGATGACGAAGATGAGCTTCTCCTCGGCGGGAACGTGGAAGGCACCCTCCTGCTTGGCAACGCGGGCCAGGCGGACCTTCTCACGCTCAGCGTCGCGGTACTCCTGGACGTACTTCTCGGCACGCTTGAAGATGACGGCACGCTTCTCCTTGTTGGCCTGAGAGAGCACAGTTAGCAACTTGTTGCAGGTTGGTGCTCAAAAATGAAGAGTATGGTTTCCTCGGCGATCAGACCCGAAAGATGGTTATTTTGCAACAGCATTGACCTTGGTCTAGTCGCAAAGGGTTTTTGTGCATCATATCGACCTCTC
This sequence comes from Pestalotiopsis fici W106-1, assembly GCF_000516985.1. NCBI lineage: Eukaryota > Fungi > Ascomycota > Sordariomycetes > Amphisphaeriales > Sporocadaceae > Pestalotiopsis > Pestalotiopsis fici. The sequence goes on along the minus strand of NW_006917093.1, from coordinate 5,781,111 downwards.
CCAACAGCATAAAACAGTAGTGACTAACCTTCTTCTTCTTGTCGGCCTCGGCGGACTTCTCAGCGCGAGCCTTCTCCTGGGACTTGCGCTTCTTCAGGAGAGTCTCGGGGACCAGGATATCATCCTTGGTGGGGACGGAACTAGAGATGATCAGATTAGTACGTAGTCCACGAGCCGTCACATCACAACGATGGATGGACAGAGCGCCGGTCGGAGAACTGCCAACTGAAGTGCGACATTCTCAGCGGTGGCTGACTCGAATATGAATTTGACCAGTGAGATAGAGCATTCGAGGAGTCTGGAGGCAGTGAAAGCCTCCATGTCTCCATCATGCAGGACACTCATCTGGCAACACCTCGAACAGAGTTCAAGAATATATGCTCGCCATTAACAGAGGTCGGCCGTTTGACATTTCTGTGCTCGGCGCGGACCATTGAAAGCGGCAGATGAATTTAAGAGAGAAGACCCGCGAGGAACTTCATCTCCAACGCCCCGAGCGACATCTCTCAATCTGCACACCGCATCACAGGCGGCTGCAAGAAGGAGGGAGTAGCAACAGGAAAGATCGAGCTGGCTTGCAAGATCGTCTGCCAGCTAAACTCAATGGCCGCTTCATATTTCAGAGGGGCAAGAGTGTATAGTGGTGCAGACGAATGCCATCCAGCCGAGAGGACCACGACAATCTGTGCGAAAAGTTTTCCAGAACCGGGCGCATCGTCACCATCAATGATGGCAAGAGCGAGGAAGGGTGTCTCACGTGGGCTTGGTAGGGGCCATCTTGTCGAGGTTGGCTGCTGTGATCGGGGGAGGATCGTTAGTAGATGGCGAGGTCGTTGAGTGATCTGAAGGACAAGAACCGAAAACCCAAAAATTTCGAGATGCAAAAATTGAGGAAATTGGGACCAGCTGCGGTGGGTGGGGTGATGCCAAGAACAGTGCACGGGCCAGTTTCCGCTCTTTTCCATAGCAATTTTGAGTGGTTAGGGCTTCCAATGAGTGACACTAGTCCCACTTTGGCATGACGGGCTCTGGGTGGGTGTTTTCCTGCCAATTTTCACCGCTTCGAAATTCACAGGGCTCAACCACCAAATCCGACCCCCGTGAGAACTTCTTGCGGTCAAGCTCTTCCGAAATTCAGTCTTCCTTCCTCCCCCAGACATCAGCAAACCACAGTCAAGATGGCCCCTCCCAAGAAGACCACCGCTCCCAAGGAGAACATCTCCCTCGGCCCCAACGTCCGTGAGGGTGAGTAAAACCCCAGTAATGAAAGCGCAGCTTGGCAATCCAGGTTATACATGCGCTTTCAAGAAGGGAATGATACGCGTATTAACACAATCATTTTCCAGGCGAGTTGGTGTTCGGCGTTGCCCGTGTCTTCGCCTCGTTCAACGACACTTTCGTCCACGTCACTGATCTCAGGTTCGTCGGCCCCGGACCCCTCCCCGCAAGAGAGAGCACCCCGCGCCCGATTTGTCATGGTCATGAGGAGGATTTTGAAGACGCAGAAGGCTAACTTTTGGTTCTTCCAAACTACAGTGGTCGCGAGACTATCTGCCGTGTTACCGGTGGTATGAAGGTCAAGGCTGACCGTGACGAGTCCTCCCCTTACGCTGCCATGTTGGCTGCCCAGGACGTCGCTACCCGCTGCAAGGAGGTCGGCATCACTGCCCTCCACGTCAAGATCCGTGCCACCGGTGGTAACGGTACCAAGACCCCCGGCCCTGGTGCCCAGTCTGCCCTTCGTGCTCTCGCCCGTTCCGGCATGAGAATCGGCCGCATTGAGGACGTTACCCCCACTCCCTCCGACAGCACCCGCAGAAAGGGTGGTCGCCGTGGTCGTCGTCTCTGATCGCACTACTATATGCATCTCTTCGCGTTTCTGCGCAGGGCATATACGTGTGGTTTGTTTGCGAACTGGTCCGAGACAACCATCTAGAAGGGACGGATTATAAAAGTCAATGGGTTACGACATTACGAGAGGAAACATAGCATCATCTGGGCCGTCATGGCTCTTCTGAGAGGCGGCATCTGACAATTACGAGGAGAACGGCGGTATGACATCATACCAGCCTGGTCTCCGTAGCTTAAGTCTACTGAAATCAAGATAATGAAGATGGACTCGTAACAGAGTCCATTCGTTGTCAACATGATGGTTGCATTTCCCTCGCTTACTGTGGTTATAACTTATCGTCATACCAATTCGTGAATGCCTCTAGGACACGTGATAAGACTACAGTCAATAAATCGGGGAGACATGATCACTAGTGAACAGAAGTACATTCACACATGCCAAAGTCTTGATCATTTTCATGGCATCAATTAAAGTGACTGAGGTGTCTTAGCTCTGTCCTTTTCCCCTGCAAATCGCATCATCAAAGACCCATCCATCTAGGGTGCTAAAACCTGTACTCCATGAACTCCCTATGCTTTTCTGTTTGCCCCGGGGTATCTGAAAGGTCTCCTTCTGCGGGAACGCAGATAAAATCATGTCGAAACGCCACAAATCATCAATCCATAAACACGTCAAGGTTGGGCAAGGTACGTAGACCCCAGACACTACGCATTGAACCTCCTTTCTTCTCCAACTTCGCAACCCGATCAAGCGCTGTCTTGAATTCTGTGGTCTGCTTGCGGGTGATGCAGTACGGGTTGAAATGGTCCACGAGCAGTTTCGTGGCAACTTGGCCGCCGTGTCGCCGGATGAACTGGGTAATCATGCGCTCAAAGTCTTTGAGACCAATGTTTGTCGTTGGTGTAGGTGTTGCGCCTTGAGCAGAGGAGGCACCGCTCGACGAACGGGCCCCGGGTGAGGAGGTACCCGGCACATTGAGTCCCTGGCGATCACGAAGCCCGGAAAGAATCGATGCGGAGCCTGGTCCTCCCAAACCGCGACGGATGTTGGACGGGGCAGACGGACGACCACCCTCGCCAACTTCGCCAGTCCACGTGGCAGTGCCAATTGGAATCCTGACGGCTTGGTCATGCGCCCGTCTCAGCGATGCAGCTGCTTTCGCGGCATCGGCCGCAGCTGTTTGCTGCAGCATGGCATGATTGGCTTGTGGCTTGCGCTTGCCGTTGACAATCTCGTCATGCTCCACAGCAGAATGAACCCCAGAGCGCGCGAAGAGCCCTTCCATGATACGTGCCTCGTCACTGCTGGGTTTCTCGTCAGCTGAAGTCTGATAATCTTCGAGGCCCGCCACGCCTTCGATATTGTTGAGATCGTCGACAGCGTTCAGAGCTGCAGTTAACAAAGTACCGTCATATGTTGCCTTGCGATTGTCGTTCAAGGAGGAAGCTGATGACATTGCTCCATCAGAACCAGATAGCGCACCTGCAACTTTTACCTCTGACCCCTGGAAAAGTCGGCCAGTCTGGGTCTGGTCGTCTGTTGCATCTCCGAGCGTGAAGAGGTCGTATAAATCGTTGAGCTCGAATGCGGCACGTTGTTTGGGGTCCCTCAGGACCTTGTTGCTCAGGAACTGCTTAAAGATCTGTCTATGGTAGATCTTTTCTTCGATGGTTCCAGCCGACATAAGTCGATAAATGACGACTTCACGTTTCTGTCCCAAACGCCAGGCTCTCTCGCGAGCCTGCACATCTGTAGACGGGTTCCAGTCAGGATCGAATATGATGACACGATTGGCACCAGTCAGATTTACACCAAGGCCACCCACTTTGGTCGTAAGTAGGAACACGTCCAGCTCCGGATCATTGTTGAATTGATCAACAAGGACCTGTCTCTCCTTGACGGGAGTTTTGCCATCCATTCTGAGATACTTGATATCACCAGTTTTCTGGATGAACTGCTCGAGAATCTCTAGCATCTGCACACCTTGCGAGAAAAGAAGCGTCTTGTGGCCATTTTTCTTCCACATCGGAAGCAGAGCCTTGACCACTTGCATTTTGCCTGACTTCTTCGGGTTGCCCCAGTCGTAGCTGACCCGCTTCCTGAGCAATGGATCTGTCAGATCTGGGTGATTGCAAATCTTTCGCAAATAGTCAATGCCGAACAGCGACTGTCTAGTGCGACTTAGGATAGATTTCATTTCGTCAGATTCGAGAAACAGCTGGTAGGCGTTCCGCTGCTGTTTCGTGAGCTTGCAGAACAGAACACGTTCGCTCTTCTCTGGGAGATCAGCAGCCACATCGACCTTGAAGCGTTGCATGAGGTAGGGACTGATGGTATCCTTAAGGATTTCTGCGCATTTCTGGGCTGTCAGGATCTGAAGGTTAGAGGCGTTGGCATAGCCACCGATTCTGATGGGGATTTCAAACTCGGTACGGAAATCGGGGAGAGTTCCGAGTCGCATCGGAAATACAAAGTCGAACAACGACCACAGCTCCAGCAAATTGTTCTGCATGGGTGTGCCAGAAAGAATGATGCGATGGGGTGTTTTCAACATCTTGCAGGCTACGGTGATTGCGGAGTTTGGATTTCTGATTTTATGGCCCTCATCAAGGACAGCATATGCCCAGTCGACGTGCAGGAGGATGTCGGCGTAAGTCTGCATACCAGCATAGGTCGTGACCAGTACGTGGCCTTGCTCCACAACACGCTTGACAATCTTCCTAGCAGCTGGGCTCGACTTTTTGCCTTGCTGATATCGAACGTCGTCCCATGCTATGTCATCCTCTACCAGGCGATCCTCGCGACGAACATTGACCATGCCACTTCCCGAGGAATGGAGGATAGAGACGCGCATAGCCGGCCACCATCGGTGAAATTCGTTTACCCACTGCGTCATGACTGTGGCTGGGGCAACAATAATGACCGGGCCATCAAGTCTCTTGCTGTAGTGGACTGCTGATACGAAGGAGATGACCTGAACTGTCTTGCCCAGACCCATCTCGTCCCCTACAATACCCCCGGCTTTCTGGTTCCAGAGTTCGGCTAGCCATTGAACACCAGTCTTCTGATAGTCAAAGAGGGACGGATAGATATCTCCAGGAAGTTTGAGTCCATTGTCAAGGTGGTGATCCGGTTCGTCGGGAGAAGGCTTGTGCCACTCGGGCTCATCATCGTCTGCCTCTACAGCTTCACCGCGGGCGAGCTGTTTTTGACGTCTCGCAGCGCTCCGTCGCTGACACCAGCTCAAAAGGCGGCTCTGGTAATCAGCCTCATTACCATCATCAACTCGGCCAGGGTTGATTTTGACTTCGTCGCTAGTTTTTGTGGCCTTGGAGGGTTTCTTGTGGGGTAGTTCGGTGAGATCATAGTCGTCGTCAGACTCCTCCTCATCGCCGTCTACGACGAAGTCAGCCTCTGGGCGGGTCGAGCGAGACGAGGAGGGCTGATAATCATCTGAAGAGTCGCCCTTAGGCTCAACGCGACGCTTCTTCTGGGTCTTTCGTGGTCTAAGTGAGAATTCTGATTGGGCCAGAATGGCGGCCTCGTTGACATCCTCGGCATCAGCGAAACCCGGGGCGCGAAGGTTACGGTGTGATCGCGGTCCATGCGTCGCCTCCTCTTCCATTTCTTCGGCAATGGCCTCATCTTCGGCATCAACAAGTGCGTTGGCCAATTGCCCCTGGACTTCTTCGGGCCGAGGTCCTCCAATATTGGCAAAGGGCGTGATTTTGCCAGTCCGAATAAGAAACTCTCGGTGGGTTTCATTAGGTAGTTTTTTGTTGCCAGCTTGGGATAATCTGGATGCATCACCAGTAGACTGGTTTCTCTGCTCAATGCGAGCATTAAAGTCTGCGATGTCATTGGAAGCGAGAGCTATCTCAGAATCCAGACGGGCAATCTCTTCACGAATCTTGTTCTTCAAATCAGGTTTGCCGATTGCCTTACGAAATCGCTCTTCTTGAGATTTCTTTTGTGCCTCGAATTTTTGTATGTTGGCCTCTAGCTTTGCGATGCGCTTCTTATCCCTCTCATCCTCAGCTTCGATGAAGGCAAGGTTGGCTTGGAAAGTGATGTCGCGCTCAAGATCGTCCTGGTCGCGGACATTCGAGGTCAGGTCCCGTAGTGCTTCCTGCTCGTCAAGCGGAACATCGCTGTCGTTGGAGATCGACGCAGATACCTCGTCAGAAGCCTGGCTTGCAGGTGCTGAATTGCTAGGGATGGTCTCGGCGACGACAACGTTAGTGTGAGCAGGCAGGATGTCATCATCCAGGCTGGATGACGCCGCCTTGCCGTCGGCTTCGGAAGGAGAAGCCATGATTGTGTAGTGAAAGAATTATTGATGGTGTAGCTGTACTGCGCGGCGGGGCGGCAGGGAAATGAATTGGAAGAAGGGAAGAAGAGTAAGAGATCTAGGCAGGAACAGCGACAACACAGTTGCCAGTAGAAATGTGCATTCCAGCGTCCTCCTGCCTGAGTCACAGTAGATTCCTGTGAGAAAAGATGGCCATCGACGCCCTGGTGATTTTTGTCTTTCGGCGGTGGATTGCCAGGCGCGCTTTTTGATTGAAGTTTTTGTGATGGTCCTGCTGCCTACAAGTAACGATGACGCATGGAGTAGGTACAGAGCTAGTCGGCAGGCGGCGGCGGGATCAAGGGCAAGTGGGTCGCTGGACAACTAGTGCAGGGTAGGAACGAATAAGCTTGGGAAAGTACCTATCTCATTGGCCGAAAACGGCTATGGGTACACAGGGATATTGATTACATAACACAGTGCCCCTCCCCCACTAACATTTCCGTTACCTATGTTATTCTTCCTTTTCATTCCCACCGTTCATGTGATTCACTGTGCAGTTCAATATTTGTTCCCAATAATCAGGAACCAGCCCTGGCGAGATTAAATACTTTTCAATGTTGGATTGCCCTTGCCAAGGCGCATATCCAGCACAATCCACCAAGTCCAGGTCCCTTGTCAAGTACTGATCAAGGGCGTGCTGTCTGAATCTCTTGGGTGTAACGTCAACGGTCGCATTCGCAAATCACTACTACTTGTGAACGGAAGACAAGTTCCTTCACGGAGGAATATTGACCTCTCTCTCTACAGTGACTACACCAATCCTTGTCACGCGACTCAACTGGGCCTGGCCATGACTACAGTCTACCTGTCAACAATTTTTAGACTTGCATCGGAGCTCAAAGGTTATCGAAGGCCCGACCTCTACAGACGAAGATTGCGACCATAGGTAGTATCTTGTGTCCCAAATACCATTTCGAGCTCTATCGGGCCACACCAAGTGCCATGGGATTCAGGGTCTTCCCCTCAAATCAGCAGGTGGTATTCATACACCATGCCAATCGGCGCGTGACCGATGAGGCTCAACATCCGCCGAATTGGTTTTTTCTTCTTTTTTTTATTAAAAAAGTCTTTAGTAATCTTTTCGACCTTCACTATCTATACAAACCTGGGTATGTATGTACTCTTCTTATCTTGTATGATTTATTGAAAAATTCCAAGTGCATCCACCAGCCACAGTCTAGCAAGTATCCTGGACTTGTAAAAGCATGCAATGGCACACATGATATAGACCAAAGACCGAATATCAATGCAACTGTTGGACCACGAGATGCACCAAACGACCCGGGGGGCTATCACTTTGCGATTCGGCGCAAGACTTGCCAGAGAAACCCACCAGTAGCATGTGTTTGATCTCATCACCAAGCTGTCTAGTGTAATGTTAGCGCAGTCTTGTTCAGTACTCGCATTCTGCGGTATGCAACAAAATACCAATATTTCCATTCTCGATGGCGAGAGGCAGGACTATGTTTTCCAGCAATGCTTGTCTATTGGAGCCTTCCAGGCTTGGCATTCTCGACCGCTGCTCTTGGGTGGGTTCCCAAGGAATATGGCGCATACATGTCGTCTCTGCGGGATCATACGAGAGAATGGCACGCGCTGCTGGTACGGTGACATAGAAAGCACACATGCACATATATAACGCAGAGATCAGACTCTTGGCAGGCAATAGTTTTGTTGAACATGATCAAACAAAGTAAATATGCCAAGCATCGCACCCAGGTCGATACTCTTGTCTGGTCGAGCTCTGCGGGTCCCGTCGATTTAGCCGGCACTCACAGAAAACTTTCAAATAATATATAAACCATCAATAATCGTCATTGCGAAGAAATCAGGATGCCAGAATTGCACAGGCTCTGCTAAGTCACGTCGAAAAAGCTGTGGGCTCCATGTATCTCCCCGTTGACAGTAGCACTGCTGCCAAGTGTCGTATCGTATAGTCGAGCTGGTTCGACATGGGGGTCCACAACTCTTCCTTTTGGCTTGGCCACTTCTTCCCATTACTCCTACTACTCGTATGCGGCGTACTGGCCGACAATCACCGTGTGGTTGTCTACTACCAAACTACGAATGCCAACGGCTCATCGGGAAAACACGTATCACTGTTGCCATTATTATACAACAAGAAAGATATTTCCGTCACCCATATCTTGCTAGCAGCTATTCACTTGAACGATACGGACGGCGTTCATCTGAATGACTTCCCGCCATCCGATCCCCTGTTCGATGACGTCTGGACCGATATTGCAATCCTTCAGAGCAGAGGCGTCGTCGTCACTGGCATGCTCGGTGGAGCAGCACCGGGATCTTTCACGCGCCTAGACGGCGACGAGGAACAATTCGAGAGGTACTATGGCCCTCTTGCTGATATGATTGCTACGTACAATCTCCAGGGTCTCGACCTGGATGTGGAGGAACACATGTCGCTCGACGGAGTCATTCGACTTATAGACCGATTACGCTCGGATTTTGGTCACGACTTTGTGATTACTCTGTCCCCTGTTGCTTCTGCACTACAGGAAGGAGGCAGCAACCTGAGCGGTTTCAGCTACATTGACTTGGAGGCGCGTCGTGGAGATGACATTTCTTTTTATAATGCCCAGTTCTATTCTGGCTTTGCGAATCCTAGTTCAACATCAGACTACGAGGACATTATTGACTCTGGGTTTGCACCTGACAAGGTTGTCATGGGTTTGTTGACCAACAGTGCGAATGGGTACGGGTTCGTGGAACTCAACACCACCGGAAGCGTCATAAGAGAGCTTTCTGCAGAATATCCCGACTTTGGTGGCGTCGCCGGATGGGAGTATTTCAATAGTTTACCTGGTAACATAACTGACCCCGAAGACTGGGCTGATTGGGCCGCCGAGCAAATGGCTGCCGGCGAGGATTTGGATACTTCGACCGTACAGTTCCGAACGAAGAGAGCTATGCATGACACTTGGCATGTAGTCAGGCGCTGGGGTAGACAGATTGACCGGTGGTTGCGGTAGAATGTTTCAAGCTTCATTGATAATAATAATGATCCGCATATGAATATCTGACACGCGGCCATTGGTATTGAAAGATCTGCTTTCTTTTCCCCCTGGATTCATGGTTGACCAAAACAAGGTCATTGAAAGTCCGGTTGGGAAATATTTAGCCGCCGTTTGTTGCTGTATTCATGATCTGTAGCAAAAATGGCAAGCTCTTCGAGATTCTACACCGCAAAGCTCAAATGGGTATCATATTTTATGTGAAGGGGGCTTTCTTACTACACTATGCAGTCTCAGCTTTGCGCCTTTCTCGTTCGGCTTGGGCAGCCTTTAGCCTCTCCTTCATGGTGGCCCAGTCGTTTTTCGGTGCGGTGGCAGCCGAGGCCGTAGAAGGACTAGTAAACGAGAATTTTGGCACCTTCTTCTTCTCGTCAGCCTGTGATTCCGTAGCAGGAGGTTTGGACATGGGTTTCTCTTGAGCCTGTGCACTGGTATCTGATGGCACTGGTGCATTGTCTCCTGTCTTGCGTGCTGCCTTCTCTGCCTTCCTCGCGGCCTTTGCAGCCTTCTTCTCCTGTGCTTCTCGGATGCGTTGCTGAATGGCAGCAATTTCAGGATCGTCCTCGTCGTCTGGACTGATTTTCTGTTGCAAATTCGAAACAGGGTTTTCTGGGGTATTGATAGGCTCCTTCTGCCCTGATTTTGCTAGGTTTGCCAACTCTTGGGCCTTCCGCTCCCTCTCCTCTGCCTCTGCCATTTGTCGCCTGCGCATCTCCAAGCGTCGATTACCCTCCTGGTTGAGTTGTTGTCTTTCTGCAGCGCTCATACCAGTATCCTCCTCTTTTCTAAGTCGTTTGGGAACCTCGCCTCGTTCTCTAGCCTCGAGGTCCTCTATCGCCGCCTTACGCTTCGCGTTCATGGCTTGCCTCCGTTCTTGTTCCCGAAGCGCCGCGCTACGCGCAGCATCATAAGCATCCTTGGCGGCCTTGTCCATGAGAACATCGCGACCGCGCTCGAGTAGTTGCCATTTGTCTGGGTCAAAGTCATCGCCCAACTTATCCGGGTGGTATTTAATGGATTGCTTTCGATACGCGCGCTTGACTTCGTTGGCGTCTGCTGCTTTAAGAGAATCGATACCAAGAAGTTCGTACAGGTCGATATTTTTGCTCGAGTACTCGCGCGCGAACGCGAGAATTTCGGATTTGTCCATCTTGACCCGACTTTGCTGATAGCAAGTGAAGTTGTCTGATGAATGTTGCGGCGCAGAAGTCTTCCAGGCAAAGGCGAGAGACATCGAACTCTAGGTGGGGCGGTCTATCAGAAGAGACTAGGGGATAGTTGCATACTATGTATAATACTCAGGTGCATATTTCCGAAGCATCTTCGATGGAAACCAGACATAAACCAACCAGACTGGATGACCTTTGTCATCTAAAGGCTCTATAGTATCAGTGATAGAGATTCGAAAAAAATAAAATAGACCGAAGTTCTGGGTGGATGGCAATGCACTCCAACCATATGTAGCATAGCTAGACCCTCGCTACAAGGATTTGACTGCAAGTGGGATGGCAGTACGTACCTTGAGTCCCCCTGCAGCTCTAGGTACCTGTACTGCATGATGCCACGAATTGTCGTTTCCTGAAGCTTGATGGAGCTTGCAATTACCACTACGCATCTGACAGTCACAATTTGAAACTGCTTGGACAAGAGAACATCGTCTCTTTCTCAAACATTTCAAAATGGATTCGCTCACACTGAGTCGCGCTCAGTCACTGGAGCCAGACATTCGGTTAGAAGATTACCTCGATGATAAGCTACAATCCACAACCGACCTGGACAACCTCGACAGTTTTCTAGCGAATATCGAAGTTCAGCGGAGCCAGCTGCAAGCTCAACTTGACGATGCTACACAAGAGCTCGAGGAGGTGCGCCGCTCTGCCGAGGACCGCCAGGGCGGCTTAATCAGGCAAATCGACGAGTTCCAGGAGCTGCAGCACAGCATCGACACTCGTCTACAAATCATCGCCGCCTCCGACGCCCCAGACGATGCGATTCGCCGGCTCGAGGGACCTATGAAGCAATTGCAAAGGGTCGAGCTGGCGTACCAGTACGTGTCTTTGCTACAAGATGTGGAAAACATGAGATTGGAGGCCAGGTCGCATCTGCCCGACAGCCCAAAGGCAGCTTTGCAGCCCTATTCTCGGTTGAAGCAGCTGAGCGTCCGCCTGCGTGAACTGCAGGGCCCTGCGGATGAGGCTGCCGGACACCTGGTTAACCATGTGGAGCGAATCACGGAAAATCTCTGGGATGAGATGAAGAAGACCATGTCTCAAGAGATGGAAACTCTTCTGAAGAAGCGCAACTGGCCGCACGACGTGGATGTCACAGCAGAGATGGACGAGGAGTGGCTACAATGCTTCGAGAAGTTGATCGACCTTCAGATGCCCGAGATCATTTATTCAGATCAGGCTGTGAGCCTTTTGCCCATTGACGTCATGGTGAAGCCCTTTGTGCAGTGGTTTCGATTTCAGTTCATGGGTGATAATCCAACAAGCACACCACAGGCTTTTGCCACCTTCTGCGTGCCGGGCTTCATTCAACTGATTGAGAAATGGGAAGACTTCTTCCGCGAGAACCTCGGTCATTCCTTGAAGCCTCGCTTCGAAGGCACAACGGCTGCAGACCAATCCATTTATGTCGACCCCGCTTGCGCACTTGTGACGTCTCTACTTCCTGTTATGAGACAAAAGGTTGAAGCTCTTGTTCAACACGGGCTCAAAAACCCGCAATATCTTAGCAGTCTCATGGACCAGCTCATGACTTTTGACGAGACTCTCCGGACAAGATTTGACTATGACGGAGGTGACTCTCAGAATGGGTGGTCTGGCCTTGCCTCTGAGATTCTGGACAAGCACTTCAGAGACTGGCTTCAGGCTGAGAAAGACTTTGCATTGGAGCGCTTCCGCACTATCATCAATTCGGCAGATGCGCGAAACATCGATTATGACTACAGCGGGCCTGGCAAGATGAAGCCCACATATGGTGCTGTTCGCGTTACGGATTTGCTCAAGTCCGTGACTGCTTCGTATCAGCGAGTTAGGAGATTACCGCACAAGACACGTTTCCTAATCGATATACAACAGGAGATTTTGGACCAATACCATGCTCGACTTGTGGACTCCCTAGAAGCATATGCCACACTAACGTCAAGCGTTGCGAGGACGCTCCAAGGTGTTTCCAAGGAGCAACTTGCCGCCCTCGAAGGCACAGGCGGTATGGAGACACTTTGCAAGGTTTTGGGCAGCGCAGACCACATTATCAATACATTGAAGGCCTGGGGAAATGAGCATGTAAGTCGTGGATCAGAAACTCCAAGTAGTTTGAGGCTAACAGCTGCAGTTCTTCATGCTATTATGGGAAGAACTCAAGACCCGCGTGAGACAAGTAGATGACCAGACCAACGTTGTTGGTGGGATGAGCTACGACCAAGTCAAAGACAGGACGTCATCCGAGATCGACTCGATCGCCAACGGGTCCATCTTTGACGAGACCGTCAAGTTCTATAGCAAACGCAGAGAGCGTGCTCAGGCTTTCCTCGTTGATGCTCTTGCAGAGTCGCATCAGAGCGCCTTCAGGCCATACCTGTCAAAAGCTCAATGGTCCATCGTTAACGTCGACTCGGACCCGAGTCAGTACAGCATTACCGCCGAGCTTGATGAACCATTAAGGGTAAGTAGTATGACGCCCAAAGCAATGGTGCAAATATTGATACTGGTCTAGATCCTAAAGCGAAACCTCACTTTCCTGGAACCAGCACTGAGCACTACTGTGTACCGCAAAGTATGGCGCGATGCACTAGAACGCCTACAGGAGATGTTGTGGTCGGGTATTCTCCTCCGCCACAGCTTCACCACTATCGGCGCGAACCAGTTTGTACGGGACCTGCAGGCCATCTGCTCCCTGATAGACAGACATATACCAGATGGGTCTATAGCTTTGACGCAACTTCAAGAAGGCGCACTGCTACTAAGCCTTCCGTTGGACCGTGATGGCGGTCTCACCTTGAAGCTGGCGAGTGACCGCATCTTCACTGATAACTCGGAAGCAAGGAAGGTGCTTGAAGAATTGGACATTGAGACCCTGGAGCCCGCGAATGCTCGACGCATCTTGCAGTGCAGGGTTGAGAACAGTGTATAGTCAATTCTAGTAGATTAGGAAAACAACTCTGTCCATTAGAAGAGAAGCACCGCAAGTATATCAGAAAACGTGGTGTCATTCAAGCGCCCTCAAGTCTATCAAGAGATGAAAATATGTCCAATTTCCGTGAACGCCCCCATCAATGCCGCACAGCATGTCGGCCAAGTGATTTTCTGTCTACAACAATGTAATCCATCCATCGCAGTAACCAAGCACTATAATTAGCTGATTGCACGCAGTGTCAATTCGACAGTTGCAAACGTTCCCGCGCTCACGGGCATGGCACGAAGCAACGTGGGTCCGAGGCCCTTCCAGAAACCTCTCATACCCTCGGCCTTCCAAGTCTGGGCAAAGCAGTCGCGCATGCTCTTGTACTTTTGTGTGCTGCCAAAGCCGTCGGTCTGCATCTTGCTCTTGATGACGTCAAAGGGGTACGAGCCCAGCCAGAGGGCCTCGCCGGCTAGACCACCATAGAAGGCGACCATGTAAGGGGGGATCTCCTTGCGCTCCATCTTGTTGCGGGCGGCGTGCGCGTTCATCATGTACTCGAAAGCAAGGAACCACACACCATAGGCCTGGGCCTCACGGATGATGGTGACGGCTTCGCCGCGGTAGAGGCCGCGCATGACGCCCTCATGGGCGCTCAGCTTGCGGACACAGTCGAGCGGTCCGCTGTAGAGGCGGGCGGCACCGTGGGGCTGCGTCTGCAGGCGGATACGGACGTGCTCAATGGGGCCCGAAATGACACTGTTGGCGACACCGGCAAAGGCGCCGGCGTAGTAGTACTGGGCGTAGCTCAGGTCGCGGCCGCCGTTGCGCTCCTCAAAGTACCGCTTGGCGAAGCCGAAGCCGCCAAACTGCACCGACACGCAGGCGCCAATGCCCAGGAGCGGCGTCAGAGTGCCCTTGTAGAAGGCGAGCGGGCCCTCCTTTTTCCAAATGGAAGTGGCGGCATCGAGCGCTCCGTTGTACTGTGTGCTGGTCTGCAGACGCACTTTGACAATGTCAAAGGGCTGGCCTATCTCTTGTCGTGAGCATTTGCTGTCCATTCGCCACTCCCATGGGCTCAATCGCAATGCATGGGCTTTCTTCCGGGGTTTGGCCTACCAATCAGGACTTGTGCAATTCCTCCAACCGCACCAGAGAAGAGGTCCTTCCAGACGGCACCACCCTGGGCCGTGATATCCTCAGCAGCGTCCGCCATCCTGCCCCGCACTCTCCGCTGATCGCTTGGAGCTCTGTCGTTGCGTCTCTCTCTCCTTTCTGAGAGGGGATACAAGCTGTCGATTCTGGAATTGAGAAGAGTGCCCGAGGCAAGAGCTGAGTGGGAACAAAAAAAAAAGAATTGCAGTCGTCTGAAGCTGAATCGCTGACCGCCGATGTAGGAGGGTAGACTGACTTGACTGTTAGCAGCACAACGGTAGATTTTATCTTATCGAAAGCGCTCGCCTTGCGATATGAATTTTAAGCGGGGCTCTTGACTTGGTAATCTTGGGGAAACGCAGGGACAAACCTAAATGACGTGCTCTTGCTTGATAGGCGCTAGCTAACAAGGCATAATTAAGTATCAATTGAAGCCGAAGTAGCTGTTATATGCATAGATAGATATGAACTATATACTCTTAGATCTTGACATTAGTCTTGGGAAACTCCGCCTCACTCTGGACCTTTCTTTTCATGGTCTTGATCTCGATTGTGTACCTAAGCAGCAAGCCCGTGAGTAAGGATTCGCGAATCGATACTTGTAACTTTTTGCAATGATATTACCCATCAACTTCTAGGTATGCTCATTCACATTATAATGTGCCGACTTACAGCACGGATGTCTTACAAAAATGATAAAAAACTCATGAGAGATGGGTAATATCAAGAACAAATGAATGAATAAACATGAAAGCATATGCACCAAACGATTTCAATATAATACATTGAGAATTTGCAATAATTAAACAAACTTGGTCTTCATAAGAAAAATTGGATACACAAGGAAGGATAAGCAAAATTCCCTTGCTAGACTAAACAGTGGAAATTCTTAATAATAATAAGCAATATATACGCCATTTATAGTAGCATTTGGTTGATATGGATATTATTGAGACATAAGGAACATTCAAGTCTCATAATACTCGGGCGCAGAGAAACTCGTTGGTTTGGGAAACAAATGGCTACTAATGCCAGAGAGTAAAAACGCAGCCATGGCTCGGCCCGAGACGCCCAGTGTGACCTTGAAAACGTGCAGTATATGAGAGAAGTTGATAACATAAGCACTAAGCAAATCCAAGTCGCTAAATCACTGTTCGTTCAGGGGATTGACTTAGTTGTACTCTATAGTCGGGCGAGTTGTCCCCACACATCCAAATGTTTGGTATCCAGGGTTCCTGCATTTGTTTGACAAGAGTTTATTTTCAAAAATAGATGTATACGGGTAGCAATCGTCTGATCAGATCTTGCTTAGTCTGCATCTAGGTTGTGTCGCGAATGCCGCCCCCACGCAAATAGGGCTGAAGTCGATTCCCACTCTACTTCGGTGAGGCTCGGTGAGGACCGGTGAAGCTATACACACAAATCTGTTTCTCACCTTTACCCCCGCTGATCTGGATTCGACTGAGCAAAAGGACCTTGCATACTGCCACGATAGGCTCTTCTTATCTTTGTTACTCCATAAAATATGTCACAGCTCGATATAAATTGCCAAGCACATTGATGGAAAGTACTGTAGACATTAATTTCAGCTCATTGTATTGGCCGTTTCCGAGATATGACTCTTCGCCAATACATATTAAGCTGATGGCAGCCTGACAGAGGGCTCTCTATGTGTACCATACTGCCCAATAACAGCAAGGCTCGCCTCACTTTTCTAGTCCTAGATTCGCAAAGTCTTTCCCATCGCATTTCGTGATGATCGGATTCCTCCGGCTCCGTCATCATTCTCGAGGGACCGGAGAGATGAATTAGACCCGAACTCGCTGCTACTTTGGATGAATTAGATGAAAAGGACCGCTGCAATTAAGATGGGCGAGGATGCTTGGGTGCGCACAAGGCGCCCGTCTGGTGACGCCTGATCATGCATGCATGCATGAGGGGGGGCACGACCTTTCTCATGCAGTAGCGCAAATCGACGCGATGCCACCGGTCTGGGAAGACCGCCGCTTTTAACGTAGATGATACGCAGCCTTATCATCACCCTGTTCTTGGCCCATGGTGGTGTACGACGCGCGGGCCGGCGCGTTGCGATTTTTGCCCTGCCACAGGGAAACTAACAGATTCCTTTTCCGGGCTCCATCACACAGTATCAACCTGTGCGGAAGCAGCATAAACTTGAATACCATTTTACAATTACCAAAGCAGGACGTGGGCTCCCGTCTACAAAGATGAGTAAATAAATATACTAGATTTCTCGCTGGCCGCCCTATCTAAGTAACTACATATGAATGGGTATCTGGCAGGAAGGCAATACGTAATGAAGAGCACTGCTCAACAGTATGGGATATAATCAAAGACGGCAATGGAAATATAGTAAGAACAAAGTGAATGACAAGCGTGCCAGCGTGCCAGCGTCGATAATTGTTCCAACAGAAGCATTATAATAGTTCAATGCTGACATTACACCCTCTGCTAAGGCGATGGCGATTTCAGAGGGCTCCTTCGGATTGGCCGTCATCGCGGAGATTGTTGAGATACTCCCAATCATCATAAATGTCGGCCGGTCGCAACAGTGGCTCACTAGCTGCCTGAGACCTTGCCTGCGAGCGTGATTCCTCCCGTTTGTCCGAGGGATTGGACAAAGTCTCAAACTCGTGCCTGATATGAGTTGTGATGGTAATGTCACCTTGTACAGGCTGTCTGTCTATGTCTCGTGGCCAGAAGCTCAAAACATCGCGCTGCCATCGATTATAATCCAGTATTTTTAAGATTTTTCGAAATGTCAAACTGAGTACTTGGACCTCCATGGGGGAAATTCTCAATTTCTGTAAGAGCCACCTATTGATATAGTCGGTTTTGTCCTCTGGAATTGCGTCATGTAGCAATGTTGCTATAGAATGCTCATGCATTGCTTCCTGAATAGCCTGGTTGCGACCGGATGTATTAAGTGGAAGCATCAGTGCTTGCTCAAGGGCGCCCTGGGAGGTCAGAGGAAGCGGTTTGTTGAGCACATGCTTGGGATTTGTGACAAGCAGGGAATATTGAGAGTGAGATAATGTGCTTTCATCTACCAAACAATCATCGAGAGATATATCATCAGGGACGAAGACATGAGGTTCATGGTAATCACCATCTCGACCGTCTTCGAAAAATGGCGAGCTCTTTGGGATGAGATTTTTCGCCGCACATTCGGCTCGAAGTTCCTCGAATTTCTGGGACCATGTCTGAACATCGGATTTTGCTTTTGCAAGACTATCCTCAAAGTCATCGAGAAATTCTAGTTCGTCTGGTCCTAGCAGATCGTGGTCTTCTGATTGCACAACCGTGTGCTTATATCCAAGATTACTGCAGTACTCCTTTGCAAGTTGTAAATCTCCATAGACTTCTCTCAGCCTTTCGTACGAAGGGTGTAAATCTTCACTGCGGTCGGGACTGATGCCACGAAGTGACATTCTCGAGGGTACTTGATGCTTCCCCTGAGATTCATTGACTGGTCCAGGAATATCGGCCTCCAGATTTCGACGACTAAGCCTATTGTAGAAGCGTCCTTCAATAATATCTGCCTCGAATATGGCATCATCAACATTATCGATTAGCTGGTCAACAGTAGTTTCTGCTGCTTGGTATTTCAACTTTGACGTTCTAATGGCAATAAGATATGGCTCTAAAGTGTCCCGGTCCGTGTTGAAGTGGTCTGATCGAAGGGCAAGTTCAAGTTTACGGTCTGCGTCGTCTTTCGCTTGCGCCAGAGCTCTCATGTGTGTTCGTGCCCTTCGCAAATCGTCCAATAGTCTCCGGATTTCCAATCTTTGTGTGCTGAGTGTTTCCCAGTGTCTCTTCATCTCCATGAGGACTTCACCAGACGCGTGGCTTCCGATATCGTCGGATGTGCTTGGATCGGATATTTGAGATGCAGACTCCTCATACGAATCGTAGCTTTCGCCACCTCTGGAAGAGCGCAATGTAGTACTGATTGGAGCATCGCGACGTTGGGAGGTGACTGTGCTGGCAGTAGAGAGTGCAGTGCGAAGCCTCGCGGCGTCTATTCCGGCAACTAAGGAGCCGCGGCCTCGTGACTCGATGGTCGTATTGGACGATGACGGCGAGGGCGTACGTGAAGGTGGAGACTCCACGATGGCAGGGAGTACGGTTGTCGATGATAGATCGACGAGATCGCTATGGTCTTGAACAGTGCCCATGGTGTCGCGGGATGCCAATAGATAATCATTGTGTCGATGCTTCAAGACGTGGGTTGTCATGGTTTTTTGAGAATTGGGGGGCTCTTGGAACGGCCCATCCGCGCTTTTGAAAATGGTTACGGTCTCCATGGATCATGGCAGCTGCTATTTGTTGCGGCTGGGATGACATGTGTTGTTCCAAGCCGTGTCCTCTGGTAAATGGCCCATGCCAATGCCGTGGCAGTGGAAGGCTGGGAGCTCAAGGTTTCAGAAAGGATTGGCTCGGGGTAGCCATAATCATGAGAACACGAGGCCAAATGAAAGGAACCGCGTCGTGGACATTGGACGTTGCAGGGTCTTGGGGGCCAGGTCATTGATCAAGAACCAATGTTTAGAGTCAAAGTTTTCCTGGGAAAAACATGGGACCCAAGCAAGACATGTAGGTAAGAGAAGACTGCGCGGCGGCGCGCTGATGCCGCGTGAATGAATAAAATAAAGAAGAAAAAAAAAAAAGAGAGACAGGGGTTGTTGATCCATTGAACTTCAACATACGAACGTACATTTATTCGCCTTGCGCGGCCTGGTTTGGGGGAAATGGGCTTTAGCCGGGCATGATATTGATGGATTTCAGGATCGGAGGAATCGTCACCGTGGGATCATGGACGAGGATATCACAATGGTTTCTTGCCATCCGTTGACAGCTCAAGAAAATTGTGATGTGGTATTCACTTGAGATGCACTTCCAAGAGCAGAAATGCACTTTGCCAACTGGTAAATTTATTGAGTCTGGGTAAAAGTTTCCCATTGTCAAACCAACCTTGCAATGCACTAAACCTTGCTCACTACCCTGCCTTGAATCCACTAAATGAGTTACCAGGTAGCGAGCTTAGGTACCTTACTAGTGTACACGTTTCTTTTCCCCCACATGTCTTTCCAGCGGACTAGCCTAAACAGGCCGGTGGTAGTCAAGTCTTGGTTGTCACCGTTCGGATGATGAAAACGTCGGCAATCCGACTCCGCTCCCTTTCTCTCGTCACAGAAGCCCAAGACCAAATGGTCCAGAAAGGGCAGACTGTCGGAAAATCATGACACGCTGAGTTGGAGGAGAAGCAGTGACTGACCACTCGAGGAGGTGTCGCAGCCATATCCTGGTATACCTCGAAGGCCTTCACATCTCCGGTCTGATCGTGTCAACGGCCCGTCTCCTCCCCACATCGCTGCCGTTCTTAGTTCGAACCTACCGCGTGGAAAGACGACAGCCCTGGATATTCATGTACCAGGCAGGGCCTATGGAGAGTCTCGCCCTTGACCTTGGCTGATTCCCGTCCTCTCTTCAATGACTGACGCAGGATTGGGGGAAAAAAAAAAAAAAAGACAAACATCTCCTCTTACCTCTCAATCTTCTTTCGCTGCCTCGAGCTCAAATCGACTGCCTGGCCACGATGTACGGGTACCAAACCCAGGCATGGTCAATAAATAGCATCATGGCCCACTCACACTCTTTTCTATCGATTATCTCAACTGGGACGACTGAAGATTTCTTGGCCATTCCACCACCACCACCTTCACATCAAAAGGCGGCGATGCTTTCCACGTTGACTGGAACCAACCAAATCACTGGAAGCTCTCACCTTCAATGGCTTCCTCATACTGATTTGCCCCGAGATCCCCACCTCCTCCTGCACGCCATGTGCGGCCGGTGATACAGATAGTGACATGGGAGCGGACCTTCCCATGGCGGATGTTAGCGATCGACTGTCGTTCCGTCTTCTGCAATCCGGGCTCCAGTATTTTTTTTTTCTGCATATTATAGAGCATTCTCTCCCCCGGCGACGAGTCGATATCAGGGACGAAAAGAGGGATGAACCCGCAGAGGAACATGGGCACATGGTACCCGTATCTCACTGTGTAGTTTGTCCGAGCGGAGAACCTCGGTCATGTAGGCTGAGCTGGCCTTGTATCATGATGCGTTTGGTTGCACGCTCTCGCTAAATTCACGGAATCTCAACCGCTCAGGCCCTGCCTGACTCACATGTTGTGTATCACTCCGGCTGCCCCTACTTGGGACTTTTCATTTTCCAATGAGCTCGCGCCTTGTTCCATCACGAGGACATTTCCGCACCAATTAGACTGTTTGCTCTGATCTTTTCGGTTAGGACTCCGCATTTTTAACCACATAGGATGCAACCCCTTCCATTCGCTCCATCTAGTGTCTACTGTTGCGTTGCGTTTAGCAGAGCCGCATGCGATTATTCGCAGTGAAATAGTCCTCGCATTTCTACACCAACCTCTTGTTGTCAAATCAAGGCAGCCGGGTCGGTCAATAAATCACCCTTGTGCTGCTTTACGCGCTGTGGCCAAGAAGTGCGCCAGCAGCACCATTTTCGCCCACCCAAACACCAATAAGAGAATGACGCATGCTGTTGGAATGCTATCATGTCTTCAAGTTTTCCTATTGACAGTTCGGACATAAACTGGGGCGCATGGAGTCTCCTTCCAAATGGCCAATGGCATCGTGAGGGTCAAGATTCGTCAGGTACAATGAACAAACACTCTTTCTACGTCATGCAAGCATGGTCGCTAATTGCAGAGATAGGAAATTGGTTCCAAGAAGATCGGGATGAAGACATCAGCAGCGTCCCTAGACAGCCCCCCTCCATGGGGGACTTTACTCAGAGCTTCGACAGCTTGTCAATGAACCCTTACCCAGACCCTTACCAACAACCCGAGGGGAGCCTGGACTCTGGAGAGTTCAACCAAGGTATTATTGATCTTGCGAAATCACCCTGCAAGGCTTATAGTAACACTCATGGTAGCACCGACTAGACAACATGTCCAAGATACCCACTACAAGCACAAAAGTAGGTCTAGGTATCCCGAAGAGCAGCCTGAACCGAGCCACTATGGTCATGACAGAGGCAAAAGCTCTAGATCGTCCAAGAGCGACGCCAAGGGCCTGGGATATGGCTCGTCACGGAGTTATGGCAGAAGCTCCAGATCATCGAGATCAGATGCAAAGGGAAAAGGCAGGGATCCTGACATGCAGCCCGCCATCGGTTCATCTAGCAAGCATAGTGGTAGCGATGCAAGGGATTCTGGATATGATATGCCAATTGCGGATGAAGATCTTCCTCCTGGCGGGAAGCATGCTAGTATGGGTGTCGAAGACATGGCTCAGCAGTTTCTGCCGGGATCGGCTCAAACGACGCCTACCATGTCCTCTGCAACCTATGCGATGCCACCAATGCCGCCTCGTGCACGTGAGTGAAGTAAAGATCCACCACACCCAAGAAGGTCACAGACCACTGACCCGACCTCGGATACACAGAAAATGTCGGGAGGTTAGACGATGGTTATGCACCGGATCTTCCGCAGAGTCTTCAAGATATTGCAGATATGTACTCAAGGGGCATAACAGTGGGGCCCTCATCATCATCATCCTCAGCCATACCAGGATCGGGACCTTATGCGCCTGGTAAGATTGCATGTCCCAGCTTTTTCTCATGAGTCACTGACATGAATGTGTATTCAGCCGAAGAAGATGATCAAGTATCTGAGCTCACATCACGGCCTCATTACTCTCAGAAACATTCGAGGAGCCATGTGCTGGAGGAAGATTCGCCCTACAATGAAAACTGTAAGCAATCAAAGAGACAGCTTGGTATATGGTCGCTAAAAGCAAATTAGTGAGTCAATATGTCGTAGAGCCATCCAGAAAGTTTAGATTTGGAACAGTGAGTATCGCCCTCTGTTACTCTCATCCATTAACTTACCCAACTGACAAGGACAAAGGTCTTCAAGATCATGTGGGCAGAACCAATGGGCAATAGCCGGCTATCAAAACACAATAAGGATCCTGTCGGGACAGGTACATCTATCAGCGAGTTCGGGCAACGAAATATCAACGGCACTTTATTATATGAAGGTATTCGTCGTTTTATTGTAGTTGATGGAACGGAGAATGGTGCTCGCAACGGAAACAGTATTTGTGTGTAAGTACATTACGCTTACTAAGATATTTCGTTTTGAAATGGCTAACCTATATTGTGGCAAAGGCCAATTGCTACTTACAAAAGGCAGGGATGCACAAAGCACGGGATAAAGGCTGTAAATCACGGTATCATCCATACGCCGAACCAAACCCCAATGATGCTGAACGGCGAGCCCCAGCTTGGTGTACCGCCTATTCGGCTCCTACTCAACCAGGGACTACAGGGGATCGAGAAGCTCGCGCCAGAGTCACGCATCAACTACTCGAAACACGTGACCATTGAACACAATGCCGTTGTTCATATCATCGGCCAGATTCACCACGATGACCTGGAAATCCTAGAATCTGGTGTAGACAGTTGTTGGGAGAGGCGAGTCCGCGACCGCAAAAAGGACAAGAAGCAGCAGCGCAACAAGGGCTAACTGCAAAGTCCTCACCCGCTGTACAACTCCATGATGTTTTCACGTTAGTCCTTGTCGCGTACAAGGACTATTCCGCTCGTGTCAATCAAATTATGGCACAATTATCTACGTTTTGGGACTCTTAGCTCTCATGTTTCACCGACGACTCCACGTCTTGGTTTCTGCGATCTCTTTACACTTTTTTTTTTTTCCCCAGTGGCCATATTCTTCTCACTTATCTTTTCAATCTGATTTCCTGTTCTCACACCGGGAGACCTTGCTTGGTGATCCGGTTCTCAGCGCCGCGACTCGATTATGAAACTACAGACGCGATGCCAGAAAAGATGATTCCGCGGTATCACGGCACGTCGGTTTTCGTGTACCTGGCATTTAACGACCCACATTACGAAATCCTTGCTGTATGAAGATAATGATCACTCATGATTTTCGTTTCCCTCTTCCTGGAATTCGTTTTC